>NC_002184.1:0-15984 GCF_015228065.2 Penaeus monodon | reverse complement strand
TTATATAAAAATTAATTATTAAATATAGTAACGATTAATATATTTTTAAGTTGTATTAAATTTAGATATCAGTAGTAGTAAAACTTTTGATAGAGCTAAAAAACTTAATTTTTAAGTACTATATATTAAATTAAATATTTATAACCGCATATTTCACTTTTAAAAAATTTTCTTTAATTAAATATATATATATTATATTAATCTATTTGTATAAAAAATAGTGTCTTCTTGAAGAATGAAACTCTAATCTGCTAGAATTTGAGTTTCATATAAGAAGACACTATTTTATTTAATAAAAAATAAAATTACATAATTACAAATGGATCTAGATTTATTTACTAGTCTATATATAATTATCTTTAAATACAATGTAAAGAGACATAAATATTTACACTATTTATATCAGGATCAAAGAACATTCTTTAACTACGTTTAATACTTTACTTTACATATAATATAACTCCATACATATGTATTCAATATAAGCATTTATATTTAATTTAGATAGCATAAAGGTTTAACTACATTTAAATTAATATATAATCAAATAATATATATATAATATCTTTTTAAAATTAATAAATATTATTTTATATAGTTAAACAAATTATATCTACCATATAATTTATTTGATTTATATAAATTAAATAAATTTTAAACCTTAATTAAATGTATATACACCTCAGCGTTCTGAAAAATCGTCGAGGGCTTTTTGGTTTTATTCAAAAATAAGTGCTATTAGTAATTATAAATAGATGCTGTTATGTTAATTATGTTCAAATTTTGTAACTTTAGTAAAGTTATATATCCCTTGCATGTTAATTAACTTAGGAATTATATAAAAAAGGGTAAGTTGAGGGCCAAGAAGAGATTCTAATTATAAAAATGTTAGTAATTTCAAGTTACCTCTCTAATCATTCTTATATCTCAAAATTTTATACATACTATTTTATACTTATTAGTGTTACATGTAATAAATGCTCTTATTTAAGTAAAGTTTTATCCTAGCTTGTTCTTTCATTTTTAGGTTAATGGTACATGTAAATCTTAATGTTACAATAGGTTTTATTAAAACTAAAGGTTAATAAATTGTTTGAATGTAGAGGTTTCTTTAAGAAATAAATTCTCAGTACCTAATGCTAATCAATAAATGAACGTTAGAATTGGTAATCCTAATTATATACCTGGTTAAAATTTGTGCCAGCAGCCGCGGTTAGACTGAGAGGTAAAATGAAAGAAATTTGGTTAAAAACAGTTATATTTATTAATTTTTTTCTTTTAAAGGCCTATATTAATAAAGGGTGAAATCAGTTTTTTGATAAATAGTAAAATAAAAGTTTTAATCTTAATTGAAGCTGTTAAGATAAAGGGATGAACCAGGATTAGATACCCTGTTACACTTTATTTAAATTATAATTACCTGGGTACTAAACAGTTATTATCTTGAAACTCAAAGGATTTGGCGGTAATTTAGTCTATTTAGAGGAACCTGTCCTATAATCGATAAACCACGAAATATCTTACTTTATTTTGTAATTATTACAGTTTGTATACCGTCATTATTAGGTAACTTTAATAAGATGTAGAGTTATTGAAATAGTTTAGCTAGTATATTAGATCAAGGTGCAGCTTATGATAAAGGAAGAGATGGGTTACAATATATTAAAATATACGAAATAATAAAGGAATCTTTATTATTGAAGGTGGATTTAAAAGTAAAAAGATTTTAACAAGATCTTTTGATTTTAGCTCTAGGTTATGTACACATCGCCCGTCGCTCTCGTCAATTTAAGCGAGATAAGTCGTAACATAGTAGGTGTACTGGAAAGTGTACCTAGAAATTCAAGATGGAGCTTGAATAGTTAAGCATCTCACTTACGTTGAGAAGTTCATTGTGCAAATCAGTGTATCTTGAAAATTAAATCTTATTAATGTAATCATGGTTTTCTATATATTAAGAAGTAAAAAAATTATTTTTGAAATGTATTTTTTTAGTAGAGTGAATCGAAATATTTTATAATAAATTATAGACTAAAGTACTGTAAAGGAAAGATGAAATAATTTGAAAAATGTATTAATAAAAAGTAAAGTTAAATTCTTGTACCTTGTGTATTAGGGAAAATCAAAATAATCTTATTATTTAAAGAAATCCCGAAAGAAAAAGAGCTATTATAAATATATAGTTTTCGTATTAATGAAATTATCAAATTTATACTAGTAGTGAAATGCTAATCGTTTTTTCATATCTGGTTATTGGTGAATTAAATTTAATTTGATTATATTGAGGTAATCAAAAGCTTTAATATAATAAAGAATAGGAGGGAAAAGCTTCTTGTTCTAACATAGGTGTGTTATGATATAATGAATAATTATTTTATTGAATTAGGCTTAAAAACAGCTATATTAATAAAACGTTCTAGTTAATATAATTTTTCTTTATTATTTTAATAAAATGAATCTAACTTGTAGTAGCCAATATTTATGTTAAGTAAAATACCATAAGTTATAATGATTTTATTAGTAGAAATACATTTGTGTAAATAGATAACATTAAATAATCTATATATTTTTATTTTTTTTAGGTATAATTAAGGAACTCGGCAAATACTACTTTTGCCTGTTTATCAAAAACATGTCTATATGATTGTTATATAAAGTCTAGCCTGCCCACTGAATTATTTTTAAAGGGCCGCGGTATACTGACCGTGCGAAGGTAGCATAATCATTAGTCTTTTAATTGAAGGCTTGTATGAATGGTTGGACAAAAAGTAATCTGTCTCAGTTATAATAGTTGAACTTAACTTTTAAGTGAAAAGGCTTAAATACTTTAAGGGGACGATAAGACCCTATAAAACTTAACAATAATTTGATTAAATTATAAATTGTTAGTATAACTTGATTTTAATTAATGTTTGTTGCGTTGGGGCGACGGGAATATAATTAGTAACTGTTCTTAAATATTTTATTAACAAGTATAATTGAAGAATAATTGATCCTTTATTAAAGATTAAAAGATTAAGTTACTTTAGGGATAACAGCGTAATCTTCTTTGAGAGTCCTCATCGACAAGAAGGTTTGCGACCTCGATGTTGAATTAAGGTATCCTTATAATGCAGCAGTTACAAAGGAAGGTCTGTTCGACCTTTAAATCCTTACATGATTTGAGTTCAGACCGGCGTGAGCCAGGTCGGTTTCTATCTCTTAATTTTATTATAATTACTTTAGTACGAAAGGATTAAGTAGTTAAAATAATTTTATTTATATGATTAATTTTAATTTATTTGTTGCTTTGGCAGAATTATGCATTGGACTTAGGATCCAATAATGTGAGTAATTAATCTCACAAGTAATACTGTGATAACATTAATTATAGTTATTAATTACTTATTATTAATCATTTGTGTTCTAGTAGGGGTAGCATTTGTTACTTTACTGGAACGTAAAATTTTAGGTTATATTCAGATTCGTAAAGGTCCTAATAAAGTTGGCTTTATAGGTTTGTTACAACCTTTTGCTGATGCTGTTAAGTTATTTACTAAAGAACAAACTTTACCTGTTATATCAAACTTTTTACCTTATTATTTCTCTCCTGTTTTTAGTCTATTTGTTTCTTTAATTGTCTGATTAGTAATACCTTATGAACTAGGGTTAATAAACTTTACTATGAGTACTTTATTTTTTTTATGCTGTACTAGACTAGGTGTATACACCACTATAAGAGCTGGATGATCTTCTAATTCCAAATATTCCCTTTTAGGTAGATTACGAGCAGTAGCTCAAACAATTTCATATGAAGTAAGACTTGCTTTAATTTTATTATCTTTTATTTTTTTAGTAGGGGGTTTTGATTTATGCTTATTTAGACTGTACCAACGTGATGTGTGACTACTCTGATTTACTTTTCCCCTATCTTTAATTTGATTTGCCTCATGTTTAGCAGAGACTAACCGAACCCCTTTTGATTTCGCTGAGGGAGAATCTGAACTCGTATCTGGTTTTAATACTGAATATAGAAGAGGTGGTTTTGCCTTAATCTTTATAGCTGAATATGCAAGAATCTTATTTATAAGAATACTATTCTCTTTAATCTTTTTAGGAGGAGATTTAATCAGTCCTTTCTATTACTTAAAACTTGTAATAGTCGCTTTTGCTTTTGTTTGAGTCCGTGGTACTTTACCACGTTTCCGTTATGATAAGCTTATATATTTGGCCTGAAAAAGATTCTTACCTGTTGCTCTAAATTATTTAGTATTTTTTATAGGGGTAAAAACTATTTGTTTCATTTGTATATTATAATCTATTGTAACTTTTTAAGAAAAGTTATTAGAGGATTCGAACCTCTATTGCGAGCTTTCAAAACACGTGCTTTCCTATCAGCCAAATAACTAATCTAGTATCTTATCTCATCATATAAGTGTAAGTGGGTTAATAATATAATAAGAGAAATAAAGAACAGTCAGGATCTGACCAGTAATTACATAAGGATCTTCAACGGGCCGTGCCCCAATCCAAGTTAATAAGAAGACAATACTTACTAATGATCAAAATATAAGTTGATTTAAAGGATAAAACGTTAATCTTCGAAATTTTGCTACGTGGGTAAAAGGCAAGATTAATAAAATGAGGATAGATATTACTAGGGCAATAACACCTCCTAATTTATTAGGAATTGATCGTAAAATAGCATATGCAAATAAAAAATATCACTCCGGTTGAATATGGGCAGGGGTAACAAGTGGATTGGCGGGAATAAAGTTGTCTGGATCTCCCAATAAATAAGGGTTTAATAATGTTAATAGAATAAGTCCTGCTAGTATTACGATAAATCCAGTAATATCTTTAAATGTAAAATAAGGATGAAAAGGTACTTTGTCTACATTACTAACAATTCCTAGCGGATTGTTAGATCCTGTTTGATGAATAAAAAGAATATGAATAATAGTTGCTGCTGCTACGATAAACGGGAATAAAAAATGAAAAGTGAAGAATCGAGTTAATGTAGCATTATCGACTGCAAATCCACCTCAAATTCATTGTACAAGATCTGTACCAATATATGGAATAGCTGAAAATAAATTCGTAATTACAGTGGCTCCCCAGAATGATATTTGTCCTCAAGGTAACACATATCCTAAGAAGGCAGTCGCTATAACTAGTAGAAGAATAATGACACCTACTGATCAAGCATGTATATATAAAAACGATCCATAATAAATACCTCGTCCGGTATGTATATACAGACAAATGAAGAAGAAAGACGCTCCATTAGCATGTAACGTTCGGAGAAGTCATCCATAATTTACATCTCGACAAATATGTGCCACACTAGAGAATGCTAGGTCAACATGAGCAGTATAGTGTATAGCTAAAAAGAGTCCAGTAACGATTTGAATAACTAAGCATAAACCAAGTAGAGAACCAAAGTTTCACAAAGTTGAAATGTTAGCTGGTGCTGGGAGGTCAATAACAGCTCCATTTAAAATTTTAAATAAAGGGTGCGATTTACGAATTGGTATTGTCATTAATTAGGTGAGGATAGTCGTAAAGGACCAAAAAAAGTGTTAGTAATTTTTACTACTACGATTAATGTTAATAACAAATATAATACAATAAATAAAGTGAGGTTTATAGTAGTATAATTATAAATAGATCTTAATAATATAGGGGTTGAAGAAAACTGGTCATTAATCAGTGATGATTGTTGTAGGGAAAGAGGAGTATTTACTAATATAGGATCTATAAATACTATTAGGAATCTTACTGAAGCTGTTATTATAAATACTAAAAGTAAAGAGGTAGAAAATCTAAAGGATTCATTAGAAGCTAAGGATGCTACATAAATAAATAGAACTAATATTGCTCCTAGGAAAATAATAAATAAAATATAGGAAAACCAAAAAGAATTTATTGATAAACCAGCTGTAACACAGATTATTACAGTTTGAATTAGTAATATAAGCCCTATAGCTAAGGGATGAAGTAAACGTGTAAAAATAAAAGATGAAATAATAATTATTGGTGAAAATATAATAATAAGTGAAATACAGAGAATAGTTTAATTAAAATGTTAGTTTTGGGAACTGATGATAAGAGGCAACTCTTTTCTCTGATGCTTTAAGAAGATTGAAACTTCAATTCTGATTTACAAGACCAGTGTTTTATTTAAACTATTAAAACTAATGTTAATTCTTAATTTTTATTACATTGTTCCTATAGTGAGAGTATTATGTGGTTTATGAGTTTTTGTTTCTAAACGTAAACACTTATTAAACACGTTATTGAGTTTGGAGTATATTATACTAAACATTTTTTGAATTATAAGATTACATTTATCTAATATAGGTCATGAAAGTTATTTTGTATTATTTTTTTTAACTTTGGCAGCTTGTGAGGGTGCTTTAGGACTAGCTCTTTTAGTATCTGTAGTCCGTACACATGGTAACGATTTCTTTAGAAGATTCAGAGTATTACAATGTTAAAATTCTTATTATCTTGTATTATATTGATACTGCTGGTAAATAACTGATGAGCTGTTCAAAGTTCTTTATTTATTCTTTCTTTCTTAATAATTATTTATTGTCATCATGATTTTTACAATTACATAATAGGGTGATGTTTCAGAGTTGATTCTTTGGGTTATATCCTAATCTTATTAAGTTTTTGGATTACTGCTCTCGTTGTTTGCTCAAGACAAAAAGTTTTAAAAGATAATAACTATCCATCTCTATTTTTACTGGTTAATATCTTTCTTTTATTTTTTTTATTAATAACTTTTTCAGTTAATGATTACTTGTTGTTTTATATCAGTTTTGAGAGATCTTTAATTCCTACTTTAGTTCTTATTTTAGGTTGAGGTTATCAGCCCGAACGATTGCAGGCTGGGGTATATATGTTATTTTATACTCTATTTGCTTCATTACCTCTTTTACTATCTTTAATTAGTTTATATAATATAAGAGGCAGCTTAACTTTAGGTTTAGTAGAAAATGTAGAGGGAAGAGGTTTTATCTCCTGTTTATGATATGTGGTAACTGTCTTTGCTTTTATTGTAAAATTACCTATATTTTTAGTTCATTTATGATTACCAAAAGCTCATGTAGAAGCACCTGTTGCGGGTTCAATAATTCTGGCAGGCGTTTTATTAAAACTAGGAGGTTATGGATTGATTCGAGTATTATTTTTATTTGGGGAAGCCAACAAGAGTATATCTTGATTGTGAATTAGAATTAGTTTAGTAGGAGGGGTAGTAGTAAGTCTGATATGTTTACGTCAAGTAGATATAAAGGCTTTAATTGCTTATTCTTCTGTAGCTCATATAGGTCTTGTTTTATCAGGTCTTGTAGTATTTGGTTGATGAGGTTTAAATGGGGCAGTAGTAGTTATAATTGGTCACGGTTTATGTTCTTCTGGTTTATTCTGCTTGGCTAATATGGTTTATGAGCGAGTAGGGAGTCGAAGATTATTAATTAGTAAAGGATTAATAAATTTTATACCTAGAATAGCATTGTGATGATTCCTTTTGAGAGCAGGTAACATGGCTGCTCCTCCTACTCTAAATCTCTTAGGTGAAATTAGATTAATTATTAGAGTAGTATCATGAAGAAAGGTAAGAATATTATTCATTGCTTTATTATCTTTTTTTAGATTTAGTTATACTTTATATATATTTTCTTTAAGACAACATGGTAAATACTACAGAGCTTTATTTTCATGTTGCTCCGGTAAGGTTCGAGAATATCTGATCTTAATACTACATTGGTTACCTTTAAATGCTTTAATTTTAAAAAGAAGAGTGCTTATGTGTTTATTATAAATTTAAATAGTTTAAGTAAAACGTTGGTTTGTGGTACCAAAGATATGAACTTATTTCATTTTAAATCGTGGTATGAATAGTTTCTTTATATTTGTCAAGAATATTATTTCTTTTTAGAGGTTGCTCGGTTTGTTTAGTACTTTCTCTAATGTGTTTAGAAAGAGGACAAGCTTGATTTATTGAATGAGAATTATTAACTTTAAATTCTAGCTCTGTTGTTATAACTTTAATTTTAGATTGAATATCTTTTATATTCTTAAGTTTTGTAATATTTATTTCTTCTATAGTATTATATTTTAGAGGAGAATATATGTCTGGTGATAATAATATAAATCGATTTATATACCTAGTATTAGCTTTTGTTATATCTATAGGTTTCTTAATTATTAGTCCTAATTTAATTAGAATTCTTCTAGGGTGAGATGGTCTAAGACTAGTTTCATATGTCTTGGTTATTTATTATCAAAATGAAAAATCAGCTAATGCTGGTATATTAACTGCTCTTTCTAATCGAGTAGGAGATGTAGCCATTTTATTATCCATTTCTTTATTTTTTAGTTACGGTGGGTGAAATTTCTTATTTTATGTAGAGAATATATCCATGTTAAATATTGATAATCTTTTATGTAGATTAGTAATTCTAGCTGCTATAACAAAGAGAGCACAAATTCCTTTTTCAGCTTGATTACCTGCAGCTATAGCAGCTCCTACTCCTGTTTCTGCTTTAGTTCATTCATCTACTTTAGTTACAGCCGGAGTATATCTATTAATTCGTTTTAGCCCCGCTTTAGAAGGGCGTTTATGTCAAAGAATATTATTATTATTGTCAGGTTTAACTATATTTATAGCTGGTCTAGGAGCTAACTTTGAGTATGATTTAAAAAAAATTATTGCTTTATCTACCTTAAGTCAATTGGGTTTTATAATAAGAATTTTATCGTTAGGTTATGCAGATCTTGCCTTCTTTCATTTATTAGCACATGCTTTATTCAAAGCTCTTTTATTTATATGTGCAGGTTCAGTAATTCATAGTGTTAAAGAATATCAAGATATTCGGATAATAGGAGGGTTAGTTTATCATATACCTTTAACTAGTATATACATAAACTTATCTAATTTAGCTTTATGTGGTATTCCTTTTTTGGCTGGTTTTTATTCTAAAGATATAATTTTAGAAGTAGCTTTTATATCTACTATTAATATATTCTCTTTCCTTTTATATGCTTTAGCTACGGGTTTAACAGTCTGCTATACAATACGTTTAGTTTATTATACTTTGTCAGGTGATTTCAACCTAGGAAATTTATATTCTATTAGTGATGAAGGTAAAATTATAACTAATCCTATGTTTGGTTTAGGAGTAGGAGCTATTTTTGGTGGAGCAAGATTGGCTTGATTAATTTTTCCTTTCCCTTATATGATTTGTATAAGACCTTTTTTTAAAATATTAGCATTGATTGTAATATCAATTGGAGGTATGTTAGGATATATATTAAATTTAAATACTGTTAATTACCAACTCAATTCTTTAAACGCTTATAGCTTTGTTGTATTCTCTGGATCTATATGATTTATACCTTTTTTATCTACTTATATAATTAGAAAAAAATTTTTAGAGGGTGGAAGAAAATATCAAAAAGTTGGTGATATAGGATGATCTGAATATTATGGGGGTCAAGGTATTTACACTTCTATTATATTATCTTCCAAAAGTTTACAGTTTTTACAGGATAATAACATAAAAATCTATATATTAAGCTTTTTACTTTGGGTTATTGTTCTGATATTTATGGTAATTTACTTATATAGCTTATAATTAGAGCATTGTATTGAAGCTGCAAGGGAGATAATTAATATCTGTAAGTATTTTCTATTTATAGTACGATGTTTTTAAAAGGATTTATACCTTTAGTTTTACAATGAAAATGTAATGTGTTTTTTACACTATAATAACAGGAATATAAACGGAATTTAACCGCTTAAGAAAAAAGTTAGCAGCTTTTTCTTGATCTACCTATTCCTTTCTTGGTTAGAAGTATTTTTCTTCATTTCTATCATTAACAGTGATATGCCTCTTTTTTGGCTTTAACCAATTAAGTAAAGGTGATTTAACACCAAAGGTCAGGCCGAAACTGAATGCAATATTTCGCTTTTTACTTAATGAAGTTAGCTCTTAATAGAGCACCTTCTGAGTGCAAATCAGATATCATTTTTGAATATAACTCCAATAAGCTCATTCTAGGGCTCCTTGATTTCATTCATGGTATAACCCAATAAGGAGAATAATAATAAAAGTGAATCCTGTGAGGATTCAAGCTGAAATATTTGAAAAGTTAATAATAATAGCCAAAGGAAGTAAAAGCGTAATCTCTACATCAAAGATTAAAAAAATAACAGCAATTAAGAAAAAACGAAGCGAAAAAGGAAGACGAGCGGATCCTTTAGGGTCAAATCCACACTCAAAAGGGGAATTTTTCTCTCGGTCTATAATTGTTTTTTTTGATAAAAGAGAAGCAAGAATTATAACTACTGTTCTAATAATTAGAGTAACTAAAATTGAAATTAATAAAATAATCATTGCTTTTTCTAGATTTTATTCTAGACCTTCTGGTTGGAAGCCAAATATACTATTATACTAAAAAAGCAGCCTCCTCATCAATAAATAGAAATATAGAGGAATAATCATACAACATCTACAAAATGTCAATATCAAGCGGCAGCTTCAAATCCAAAGTGATGTATGGCTGAAAAATGACATTTGTATAAACGATATAAGCATACTGAGAGGAATGTACTACCAATAATAACATGTAGACCGTGAAATCCTGTAGCTACGAAGAATGTTGAACCATATACTGAATCTGCAATTGTAAACGGAGCTTCATAATACTCTAATGCTTGTAAAGCTGTGAAATATATACCTAATAATACTGTGATAGCTAATCTTTGAATAGCTTGTGTGTGGTTAGATTCTATGATTGCATGGTGAGCTCAAGTTACAGTAGCACCTGAAGCAAGAAGGATTGCTGTATTAAGGAGAGGAATTTGAAAAGGGTTAAAGGTTTGAATTCCTGCAGGAGGTCAACAACTACCTACTTCTACGTTAGGAGATAATCTTCTGTGGAAAAAAGCTCAAAAGAAAGAGAAAAAAAATAATACTTCTGAAGTAATAAACAAGATTATACCCCATCGAAGGCCGATAGTAACTGCTTTAGTATGTAATCCTTGGTAAGTACCTTCTCGCGTAATATCTCGTCATCATTGAATTATAGTAAGAGTTGTCGCAATAATTCCTAAAAATAAAAGGTCAGGGTTAAATTGATGAAATCATTTAACTAGTCCTGTGGTTAATATTATAGCTCTAATTGAACCTGTAAGTGGTCATGGTCTTATATCTACTAAATGGAAAGCGTGGTGTCCGTGAGATGATGTCATTAGTTTAATTTTATACTACTTCACTGGCATAAAGAGTTCTTAAAACGGCAAAAACATATGATTGAATTACTGCTACAGCAGCTTCTAAAATTAACAGTAAAATTTGTGTTATAATAAGCAAAAAAACTAAGGTAGTTGATAAGGATGGACCAGTATTTCCTAAGAGAGTAAGTAATAAATGACCTGCAATTATATTGGCTGCTAATCGAACAGCTAAGGTCCCTGGTCGGATAACATTTCTAATAGTTTCGATTAAAACTATAAAAGGTATAAGGGCATCTGGCGTTCCTTGTGGTACAAGGTGAGCAAATATATGTTGTGTATGATTAATCCACCCAAATATTATGAAAGCTAACCATAAAGGTAATGCAAGAGCGAGGGTTATGATTAGGTGTCTTGTTCTAGTAAATACGTAAGGCAGTAAACCTAAAAAATTATTAAATACAATAAAAGTAAAAAGTCTTACAAATATAAGAGTTGAACCCGTATGTGATGACCCTAATAAAATTTTAAATTCTTTATGAAGTGTACTCGTGATTAAATTTCATAGTAATGATCATCGAGAAGGTATAATTCAATACATTATAGGTAAAAATATTACACCTAGGAATGTAGATAATCAATTAAGAGGGATATTTATCAGGCTTGAAGTAGGATCAAAAACTGAAAATAAATTTGTTATCATTTTCAAGTTATTTCTATTTTTTGTAATTGAGATGAAGATTTCTCAATTTTAGATGGTACTTTAATGAAATAATTTAGTACAATAAATATAACAAATGTAGCTGAAAATATAAGAAAAAGATTTAATCATAATAAAGGGGCTATTTGTGGAATTGAAAAATATCAGTAAAAATTGATTATTTAAGCGTGACAAACTTATGTTATATTATTAACTAATTTTTCTTTCCATCAGAAGTAGTCGTTAATTACTATTATAAATTTAAAAGACTTACACTTACTTTCAGTCATCTGATGAAGCTTCTCTAGCTGAGGAAATTCAGTTTAAAAATGATTTAACTGATACACTTTCAACAACAATAGGCATAAATCTATGATTTGCCCCACAAATTTCTGAACATTGACCATAAAATAATCCTGGTCGATTTATTAAAAAACTTACTTGATTAAGTCGCCCTGGAATTGCATCTGCTTTTACACCAAGGGCAGGTACTGTTCATGAATGAATAACATCAGCAGCTCTAATTAATACTCGAATTTGAGTATTCATAGGTAGAACAGTTCGATTATCCACATCTAAAAGTCGAAATCCGTCTTCTGATAATTCATTTGATGGAATTATATAAGAGTCAAATTCAATTTGTAAAAAGTCTGAGTACTCGTAACTTCAGTATCATTGGTGTCCAATAGTTTTCAAGGTAACACTTGGATTATTAACTTCATCTAATAGATATAGTAATCGTAAAGAAGGAAGTGCAATAAAAATTAAAATTAGAGCGGGAAGTACTGTCCATACAATTTCAATAGTTTGTCCTTCCAATAAGAAGCGATTTGTAAAATTATTAAAAAATAAAGTTGATATTATATATCCAACTAATGTTGTAATTAAAATTAATACTACTATAGCGTGATCATGGAAAAAAATTAATTGTTCTATAAGAGGAGAAGCTCTATCTTGTAAACCTAAGTGACCTCATGTTGGCATAAGTTTTCTAAAAGAAGAAGATATTCTTCCTGGTAGGAGCTTAAATCCTATGCATCTATCTGCCATTTTAGAAATTAGTAATTAAAGGAATTTCTATATAACTATGATCTGCGGGTGGGAGATTATGTTGTCATTCAATCGAAGTAGGTAAAAATAAAGAAAATATAACTGGCCGAGCTACAGTTAAGGCTTCTCATACAATTATAACAAAACCTAGTACTGCAATTAATGATACTGTAGATCCAATAGATGATATAACATTTCATGCTGTGTAGGCGTCTGGATAATCTGAATAGCGTCGAGGTATACCATTAAGCCCTAAAAAATGTTGAGGGAAAAATGTAATGTTTACCCCAATAAATATAACTAGAAAGTGGATTTTTAATCATTTTGGGTTCAGGGTTAAACCGGTAAAAAGAGGAAATCAGTGGGCAATACCTGCAAAAATACCAAATACGGCTCCTATTGAAAGAACATAGTGGAAGTGGGCTACTACATAATAAGTATCGTGCAAGATAATATCAATAGATGAATTAGCAAGGACAACTCCTGTTAGACCCCCAACTGTAAATAAAAATACAAACCCTAATGCCCAAATTAAAGAAGGACTATAATTCAATTGAGTACCGTGTAATGTTCCTAGTCAGCTGAAGATCTTAATACCCGTCGGGACAGCAATAATTATCGTAGCAGATGTAAAGTAAGCACGAGTATCAACGTCTATACCTACAGTAAATATATGATGAGCTCATACTACAAATCCTAGAACACCAATGGCTAGTATAGCATAGATTATTCCTAATGTTCCAAAAGCTTCTTTTTTACCAGATTCTTGACTAATAATATGTGAGATTATCCCAAAGGCAGGAAGAATTAAAATATATACTTCAGGATGACCGAAAAATCAAAATAAATGTTGATATAAGACTGGGTCACCACCTCCTGCTGGATCAAAGAAGGATGTATTTAAATTACGATCTGTTAATAGTATAGTAATAGCTCCTGCTAGGACTGGTAAAGATAACAGTAGGAGTAGAGCTGTAATAAATACTGCTCAAACAAAAAGTGGTATTCGGTCTATAGTTATCCCTGTAGATCGTATATTGATAACGGTCGTTATAAAGTTTACAGCTCCTAAGATTGATGAGACCCCTGCTAAATGTAATGAAAAAATACCTAGATCAACTGAAGCACCTGCGTGAGCAATTCTGGCTGATAAAGGAGGGTATACTGTTCATCCAGTTCCCACTCCTCTTTCGACTATACCTCTAGATAAAAGTAAAGTTAGCGAAGGGGGTAAAAGTCAGAAACTTATATTATTTATTCGGGGAAATGCCATATCTGGAGCACCTAACATTAAAGGGACAAGCCAATTCCCGAAACCTCCAATTATAATAGGCATAACTATAAAGAAAATTATAACGAAAGCGTGAGCTGTAACTACTACATTGTAAATTTGGTCATCTCCAATAAGGCTTCCTGGTTGACCTAATTCAGCACGAATAATAAGACTAAGGGCTGTACCTACTATTCCAGCTCAAGCTCCGAAAATAAAATATAGAGTTCCGATGTCTTTATGATTTGTAGAAAATAATCATCGTTGCGTTAGATAAAATGGCTGAGTTATAGGCGATAGACTGTAAATCTATGTACGGGTAAATAACCCTTTTATCATGGCTTTGTAGTGGAAATCAAACAAGACGTCAGACTGCAATTCTGAAGATGCGTGAAACGCCAGAGCTTAAAAGGTTTAAAGCTTAGGAGATTCTACTCCTCTTGACAGCTTTGAAGGCTATAAGTTTTGATAACTTAAAGCTTTATAGAATTACCATGAATAGATTAGGGGCAAGTAGACCAAATAAGTTGATATACAATAATGAAGGTGTTAAGACGGATGTACTTATTATTTTTATACCTCATTTAGTACTAGGACTTGAAATTGTAAATGCTATTATAGCAATACGCAAGTAGTAAAATAGAGTCAGAAGGGCCGATATAAGAAGGACTATTAAAATAACAAATATATGGGAGGAAATTATTTCTTGAATGATAAATCACTTGGGAATAAATCCCGTAAAAGGAGGTAAACCCCCTATAGATAATAACGAGGAAAATATAATTATTTTTATTTGCGGTGAGTGTGACGAATAATTTATAATATGAGAAATATGGAAAGCTTCTTGAAAATTGAATAATATAACAATTGAGGTAGAAATAAAACAATAAAACGAAAAGTATAATAACCAGTTCGTTTCTCTAATCAAGATAGCTGATATTATCCACGCTATATGATTAATAGAGGAATAAGCTATAATTTTACGTAAAAAAGTTTGGTTAATCCCTCCGATTGCTCCTACTAACGCGGAAGAGATAATAGCTGCTGGAATAATGGGCAGATTACTTGAATATAATGTATATGATAATAAAGAGAGGGGAGCAATTTTTTGAATTGTTATCAAGATAATCACTTGAGGTCATTGTAATCCTTCTATAACTCTAGGGAATCAAAAATGAAATGGAGCTGCTCCTGATTTTAACAAAAGAGCCACTGTTATCAATATGATGGCTAGTTCATTAGATGATAATACAAAAGAGGCGGATATAATAATAACCGAAGAACCTAAAGCTTGAATTAAAAAGTATTTTAGAGCGGCTTCTGAGGAATATTGATTATTTTTTGAAGAAATTAAAGGAATAAAAGATATTAGATTTAGTTCAAGTCCAATTCAAGCTCCGAATCAAGACGAAGAAGAAATGGAGAGAAGGGTACCTAAAGAGAGAGAAGAAAAAAATAAGACTTGTGAAGAAGAAAGTAAAATTAAAAAGAGAGGGAGTTAGACCCTCATAAATGGGGTATGAGCCCACGAGCTTACTTAGCTTATCTTTTTGCTGTAAAAAGAATAAACTAATATCAAAGATATACTCTGGTGTATAGTGCACACAAAGTTTTGATCTTTGGGGTAATGGTGTTAATTCCATTGGGTATAAAAAAAAAGGGCATTTAATGAAGGTAAGATTCATACTTACATGTTTTATCCTATCAAGATAATCCTTTTTCAGGCACTTCATT
>NW_023665434.1:0-12851 GCF_015228065.2 Penaeus monodon | reverse complement strand
GGGGCCGCGCTGTTGGTTCAGTGGGATTGAGGGTGACAGAAGGCCAAGGCAGCTGCCCACTCAGCGGTTGTGATGCTCTTTTCCTCTCCCACACACGATTGAAACCCAGCTTCGGAGTTGTCTTCGCGATAATGGAAGGACAATGGAGGCATTCCCCAGAAATAAACTGCAAGAGATTAGAGATGACCTTGACGTTGAGTGACTAGATCCACCCCAAACCGAAAGTGGAAGTTGCTTTAAAACAAGACTAAAAATCGGGCACACAAGACTGACTAGGGCCGATGATGGCTAAAGTAAAGCTTTGTAGGGTGCCAAGAGTCCTTAACGATCGCAATGTAGGGAAAGATGTGCAACATTCTCAGACCAAAGAGTATGTACTTGTCTCCCCATATACACTGAGAAGTTTGGGGAGGATTGTGACATAGAGGGGCTTATTAGTTTCCTTAGGGAGACTAATATTATTAATAAAATTTAATTATGCACAATGTTTTGAAATTTAATTTTATACACTTAGAGTATAATTTTTTATGCTTTGATTTTTTAATCTGTTTATTGTTATTAAAAGATATTATTGATAGATTTTTAAGTTTTAAAATTTCATATTTCTATTTAACAAGGTATTTGCCGCTAATGCCTTAGCTGTTGATGCGGCAGAAAATTTTAGATAATCAATCAATCTGTGCTTCTGCAGCACGTCCGATTTGATCATGAGGGAGACTTCAACACATATCCCCCTCCTGGCTCCCTGCCGGGCACCGGATGCGGCTGGCCCCCACATAGCCAACGTGCTTGAGACATTCCCCGAGATCGCTCTCCTCTAATCAAGACCACGCATGTCAGAGGAGGGTCCTAGACCTCCCCTTGGCACTGCGATTCTGGTGGAGAGGTTTGGGCTGGCGTGTCGAGGGAACGTCACTAGTGACCATTACAGCACTATAACTACCCTCATGGTAGGGCCCAGCCGAAATGCCCAACTGAATCCAAGATGGAAACAACAAGGCCACTGACAGGCGTTTCGAACGCCTTGGCCTGCAGTCTGAGAACAATGAACCCACACAAAGCGAAAATGTGGAAGTGCTACAAGCCAGACTTGTAAATGCCATTGATGAGGTGCCCACTGACCATACCCAAAAACTGGCCTTGGTCTGGGAGTCACAAGACGAATGGTCTTTAACGACGAGATTAGGGAGGTAAACCACGGGTAAAATGTGCTGAAAACATTTCCAAAGGGCAAAAACCCCTGACAACCTAGCCTCCTAAGGGAGGCTGTCAGGGATGCCAAGGAAACTGCCAGCAGAGTCGGAGGAAAAGTGGCTGGAATGGTGTGAGTCCTTCGCCCCACCATCCCCCTCTCAGAGATATGGCAACGGGTCAAGCGGGGCTACCAGCCACTCAGCCTCGAGATACACGCCCCATGATCCCCAGTCAGAGGCGAACAACTGGCGCACATTTCAAACTGGGACAAGACAAGAACGCCTACAACCAGACGGGACTTGCTCATATCAGAGAAAGGGCAGCGACCGTAACTCAAACGTTTTTTTTCGAGGAAACTAAGAAAGGGCATATAAGCCAGTTTAACACAGCCTGGGGCTCTGAGGGGATCTTGTTCCCCATCACTCCCACCTGGGCTAGTGGTGAGCTTCCCATTCCTGCAACTCATCAACGTCCTGGGAAACTTCCACTCCCCCAGAGTTGGAAGAGGGTACCATAGTTCCCACCCCAAAACCAAAGGAGCCAGGAAAGTACCACCTCATCTCTCTCCCCCAGTATCTGGCCAAGACGGCCGAGAGGAATGGTTCTGAACCGGCTCCGAGGGAAAAATGGGACCCCTGCATGAACACCAGGGGCATGAGCACAGCACACAGCATAGCCACGCTCTTGAGCACAATAAGCTGGCATATCTGTGGTATATTCCTGACCTGGAGAAGGCTTTTGAATTGGCCAAGTCCTCTGCCATTCAGGAGAACCTGACCCAAAAAGGAATCAGAGGTAAGCTCTTTGGCTTGGATAGGTGATACTTTAGGAAAGAACAGCCAGAGTCAAATTCCCAAGGTCACCTATACAGCCATGCCACTAAGAATGGAAGCCACAGGGTGGGTTCTCAGTCCAGCCCTCTTTAAAAATTAATGTCCTGTACCTAAACATAAACCTCCCAAGGGGGTGCAAGATATCTCCTATGCGACGATCTTGCTATCATCTCCACTGGAGCACATTTGCCTAAAAAAGCCCACGTTGTCGGGACCTCGTACCCGAGGAGTGTTGTAGGACAGGACTAAAGTTCTGCACCCAAATCTAAAGCCATGGCTCTGGGGCGAGAGTTCAAGGCACAAGTCTGAAAATTTAGGAATGACTTGGAGTGGGTTCAGGCTCCCTTCCCCTTTTGGGGGTAAAGATGACCTATCCTCTCCTTCCAGAAGGAGGTCCGTACCTGGTTGACAAAATAAAGACTGTCCGTCAGGCCTTTGTAGATTATGCCTCTCTTGCTCTGATTGCATTAAGAGAAAATATCAGATCAACTGGGGGAGCCAAAACGAAGCCACCAGGGTTTTTTCTGGGTGCCCCAAGGTGGTCAAGGTCCTAAACCTTCTAGTGAAGGCAAACCTTCTCCCCTTGGCCTCACGAATCGATCCAATGCAGCACATTTTTATCAAAGGTCATCCAGGCTCCGGGAATACAAGCCTAAGACATAAAATAGTCAGACGCCTAGAAAAAGATAACGAGTTGTATGCAAACAACTCGGTTGTCTCACACAGCCAGGGTGTTAATACGCCATCAGCTCAAAGGCCCGCTTCTTCCCAAAGGGCATGGACTTTGTCGAAGCTCCGCCGTGGGCAAAAAATCTCGATAGAGTTCTGGTCATGAGACTGGCAACCAAAAAGAATTAATATTGTATGCCTAGCCTAAAGGCAGAAACCCAGAGGGTCATTGCAACCATCACTCCTCTGGGCTGCAGAACATAATATCCATGAGGGTAACAGAAAAAAACACGCTCTCGCTACAGGCAGAGGCAGTTGCTATCATGGAGCACCGAACCCACGCGTCCGTGAGGGAAGGATACGGGGTCATACATACAGACCCCAAAAGGAGCCATCGACTATCTTCATTAGCACTCACCCACTGACAATATTACCTTTGCTACCATCCTCACACTGGCACAGAAAATTCTTGAAACAGGTAGAAGAATTATCATAAACTGGTTCACAGCCACATGGATCAGGGAAATGAGCTTGCTGACAGACTAGCCGAAGTTGGTAGGGGTACCCCCCTAATCCATGAATAACATCAGACCCGAAAATTATTTTGGAAGAAGTGTACGGTTTGACGGCAACCCCCTTTCCCTCATGCAGCTTCACAGAGAGGAACGAGATCCTCCCCCCTCGGCAGCTGGTACTCAGCGCCACCGCTAGAACCCCTGGCACTCTGTTAAATAAAAAACAGAGGTACCGAAGTCATTCTGCACAGAATCGCCTAGGTTTACTGTGCATGGTGATCAACAAACATAGAACGTGAAGGAGGTGTTTGATGTATTTCGGCGAGCCGAACGCCACACTAACTTACTTAGAGAATTGTGTGCACACGCAAATTTCTGAGACAGACCCCCAGAAAACCCGCCGTCGTGCTGGTAAAGAGATTATGCGAGATGCTTACCCACGGCTACAGGAGCGCCTGTGGCAATCCCACCGCCACGGTAAGACCGAGTGTCAGAAACCAAATGATACAGTCAAAAAGCAGACCAGGCCGGGGCCATAAATGAAAGGCCTGGGCGAAGGCAGAACTTTGCAAATCTCGAACGAACGAACGATATGAACAAGCCTCTGGGGTAGTACAGTGGTAAATTTTTCGGCCTCTCATCCGAAGGGTCGGCGGTTCGCGCCCCGCCCAGGCGCAAGAAGTTGCAATTGTCGCCCGGAGGTTTCTGGGGTGGCTGGCACCACGCGGGTAAGGACTAGGTTCAGCCGTGTCAGCACCAGCTGACACACGTGAATCGGCATTAGTCGATACAGGCCGGGCTCCCCTCATGGATAGCCCGGCGAGGCTAAGCTTCGCATATCGGACTTATCCTTATGATATGAACATCAATGAAATTTTTATTCCCTTTTGAAGAAGAAGGCGGCAATTAGAGACAGTCATATGTTTCTCCCATCCAAAATTTGACGCTCACGTTGCCTTTAAAAATTTCTGTTGTGTTAATAAATCAGAAATCACGCGGCATTCAGGACCCGACATCTGTTTAAAAGTCATCGCACGCCAGCGGAAAGGGGTTAGATGAAAGATAATGTGGTGATGATGATGTGATGAGTGAATCGTTTGCGGAGACGGTGACCTACAGTTGAGAGATCAACGAAGCGACAGAAGGCGGAGATGCAACTAAAAATAATTGTTTTTCCCTTTATCTATTATTTTTAAAGCCATGTCTTGTTGAATTTTGTTATTTAAAAAAATAATTTGAGTGTATTCCACTTATATTACCTCCAACACCTTTCTTATAAAAATGACAGATGTGTAAGGAGCTCAGTCTATTCTCGGCCGCCACCGTAATGACATACACCCAATACATTTTACTAAGTAATGCTTCGAAAAATGTTTTTCCACATAATACCTCGCACACATTTGAAAATGCTATAGCCCGTTAATGTTAGATCCTTCTTTGGATTATGAGGTCGATCTCAGGTTAATATTCTTTATCTTTTTCTTTGGGGGGAACGAGTACGAAGGGATTACGCCCACGCTCTATAAACAGCTTTTAAACAAAACTATAATTCTGGGGGGTGTGCGCATTACAGATGAGAATGGATATCATTAATTTTCGAAGAAGTATTCTGTTATGCTCATATGCAATAAGACCTCGCTAAGCCATGCATATATAAATACCGTGCATTCTCGTTTTTTGTTTATTTTACACATTTAAAATCGTCCCACCTGTTTGATTATTGGTTAGGAGAAAAAAAAGCGGACAGTCTCATGTATGTAAGACGTCCCTTTTGTCCCCCCGACTGGAGAAGTTTAGGGCGATTTTTGAACGACCGAAACATTGCTTAAACCTGTTTGAAGGGGGGGGCTTTAAGATATATTGGCATATATAAAACCTATGATCATTATCGATGAGATTGTTTTCCTCTCTGGTATTAGGCAAGAGGTTAATCCCCTTGTTCTAAATCTGTTAAGTCTACCCCTTGATTTGGTTTGGTGTTATTGAGTTGAGAGAGTAACAGCAAGCTGTCTTCTATTTGAAAAGGCGTGGAGGCTATCAGCAGGTGCGCCAGAGTGTGAGAGGGGAGAAGGGGGAAGCAGAAAACGAAAGCGAGTTTAAAAGATTAAAGATTTGCCTGAGTTTGGATTGAAAATGTCCTTTCCTGGCGCACAAAAATATTGAACGGAAAAAGGACACGGTTTAATGGAAAGACAATGATTAGTATAAGACACCATTTTTTACGCGCCAGGGTAGCGACAATGTCCCGGGGGTGGCATGGTCGAAGCTGGATAGTGAATGCTCTAAGTTGAGTGTTGCCGTTTAATGGCGGGAATAACGGGTCAATTTAGTGATAAATTTCGCGATTTTAGGTGGCCCGCAGGACAAATCATATGTGACCTATTTAAGTAGTGTTAGAGGTTAAGGGAAGCCCGAGAAAGGAGATGTGGCGTTGTTGGGAGACGATATGCGAAATGTATTCCGCTGTGCACTCTCTATTTAAGTCCTATGTATGTGGTTAGGCCAGCAAGTAGAACAAAATCGCTATATTATTTCTATTGACATGCATTAGTAAAGGGCATGGGCCTGTACTGGAAGAAACATTTGGGGAGAATATGTAATATTCCGAGCTTTGATAACATCGAAAATTTTCCCGACACTTATTTTCAGGTGCAAGCATTGAGCAAATGTTTTGAAGAGGTAAAAAACTCATGGATTCCATTTATGTCTCCATTTTTGCGATTGTAGAACAATGGTATTTACTTTTGGTAATGTACCTGAGAAACGGCTTGAGTTTATTTACGACAGTTGTTATCAAAAATCCGTTTGAATTATACCTGTAGCCATTACACGTGAAGTTGGTTTTTGCAAAAAGCAGTTGTCATCTTGTAACACGTCTTTCATGTGTTTAAAGCCACATGCATATTCGTGTCAGTCGTCAGACCGCTTCTTGAAGGTGGGTTCCTCCTGAAATTTTCCCGTCTGTTGACTGGGTTTGCAGGAACTACTGCATCAACATATCATCTGGAACTCTTTTCCTGTTATACACCGACGCAGTGTTAGACGACTTATTGCGTGCATTGTTTGAAGGTATTCACTCGATAGGGTTGTAATGGCGAGTATTGCGTAGTTTGCACCTGAAAATTTCAGGTATAGCCGAGATTGGAGTCTGGAATTGGAGTGGCTATCACACCGCAGTTGAAATTGTTTTTTCTAGTAGAGATACCAATTATATCATACGATCCGAGGGTCCGATATCGGCATAGAACTGCTATGAAGTTGAATTGTCGCATTTTCTCGAGGATATGTTCTCGAGGTTATCTTTTTTTTTTTGCAAATCAATTACCAACAAGAAAGAAAAGGGGAGTTTATAATGAGCTCTTCTGGTTATATTCTTACATCTCGCCACAGACCGTCAATAATGGAACATACGTTTAATTGTTAATGGAAATTTTTGCAATGCATACTTTGATTTTTATGGAGTTCTACTCACATCTATTCTCCGTGGTGCAGGCATTTATCGGTCAGTACGCCGAAAAAAATAACATTAGATCATTACAAAGCCTCTATAGTTTTAACTTGTGGTGCATATGTTATTTTCGTTTATGTATAACATTATTTGCACGGAATAGAAAACTGGCCAATACAGTGCAGACATTTTTCAGTGAATGATTTAAGGGATAATGATAAGAAGGTTATAACTTTTTTAAACTTTTTAAATGCCCTGGTGTCAGGGGGGGGGGGGGGGGGAAAAAAAAAAAAAATTTTTTGGGGGGCCCCCCCGGATTTCGTTGGTAACAACCGGGGGGGGGGGATTTTTTAAGGCCAAAGAAAAGTGTCAAGAAATGATTTCCCGGGGGAAAGTTGGGGCCTTTGTAAGTAATTTTTTGGTTTTAGAAATCCTGTTCCCAAGAAAACATAAAAAAGAATTGTTTTAATTTTTTTATTTTAATTTTGGGGTTAAATTTCATTTGTTTTTGCTTAATTTTTTTTAAAAATTTTTTTAAATAAAAAATTTAAAATTTGGGTTTTCTTTTTTCCGGGAAGCTTTGGTCTGTTTAAACATTTTTGCTATCCCTTTATTTTAAATATTTTAATCACATAGCGTTAAATTTTTCTTTAACCGTAAACTGATGGATGTATTCCGCTTCAAAAGATATTTGAGTATGCATGTTATATTTTTAGTTAAGATTGCATTAAATTCTTGACTGTTATTTAGTTTTGATTATTTTTGGGTTAATTTAAAAGTTTTTGGGATTTAAAAATGCATTAATGTTTTGGAATTAAATTTATTTTTAAAATTATATAAATGGCAATTGTTTTACATTTTGATTTTCTTCCTTAAATTTTTATAATTGTTAAAGGGTCGTTTTTCCCAGGGGTGAATTGTTACAGTGAATTGAAGTTTTTTCCGAAGTTGTGGACAATGGAGGTTTACGGGAAAAAGAAAAAACCTTGCAATATTTTTTTTTAAAATAAACAAAAGTGGCTAAAATTGTGGTAAAAAACTAAAACAAAAAAAACTAAACCCAAAATACTGAAAAAAAACATGTAAAAAAAAAAAAAAAAAAAAAAAAAAAAAAAAAAAAAAAAAAAAAAAACAAAAAAAAAAAAATAAAAATTCCTTAGAATATAATTATTAAATGAAACGAAAATTTTAGCGAAAAAAAAGAAAAAAGATAAAGAAAAAGAAAAAAAAAAAAAAAAAAAAAAAAAAACTACAGGGCCCCGCAAACAAACCAAAAAAAACAAAAAAAGAAAAACAAAGAAAACCCCCTTTTATATAAGATAGCTTACGCCCTTGGCCATAAAAAAAAATTACTTATTTTTTGCAACAGACATTTGGGGGGCCCTTTGCAGATAGATCCAGTTCCAGAGATCGCTACAAACCTAGGATTTGAAATTCTTGTAGAAAACGATAATCGCCGAAGGCGATTGCGGTGCGGTTTTATTTATTTGGGGAAAAGATCTAAATTCTTTAAATGTTTTGGATCGCTGAACCTTACAATTTTAAAAGAAAAAATTTAAACAAAATAAAAGAAAAAAACCAAAAAAAATAAATATTAATGTTAAAACAAAAGGGAAAATAAAAAATGGGAATCTAAAAACGACCAGAAAAGGGCAGATAAAATTATAAAATAAAAATAAAAAAAATTTACGTTTTTTAAAAAAGAATGAAGCCATTAAACATAAAAAAAAAATAAGAATTTTAAAGAAAATCTATATCCCCCGACTTCGGCTCGTTGCGGGGGCGGCTTTAACTCTAGGGGGGGGATCCAATTTTTGGAGGACCCTTAAAATAGGTCACCAATTGACGTGTATGGATATAGGGTCAAGGATCAAAGGCAGTGGGGTTTTTGAAAATGAGTGCATTTTTTTAAAATAAACATGTTTTTAAAAAGTGTTGTAATAGGGCACAGAATCTTGTGTTTATGTTTTCATTACCATTCATCAAAAATTTTTTGGGTTTTTTTTCTTATGTTGTGAAATTCTAAATACTATTTTGATAAAAACTTATCAACTATGAAATTTTTTAAATGCAATGTTACGTGATTTGGACAATATTTTTTTTGGCAGATTAGTTCACCCATATCTGTGTGATAAATTCTTTTGATATTTTATTGATAAGGCAATTTTTTTCCAGTAAAAAAATGTTAAATGGTTTGTGATCCTTAAATCCTAGTATCCTTTTTCTAACTTCAATTTTATCATCATATAAAATATAATTAAAAAAAATATTAAATTTTATCTAATTTTTAAATTTTATAAAAATTAATTATATTATTTAATTTTTATCGCTATCTACTATTCCATATAATTTATATATAAAAATATTAATATAATTATATATATAAATTATATAATATATAAAATTTAAAATATATATAATTTAGTTTATTAATTTTATAATAAATTAATATAATATATATATAAAAATATATATATATATATATATATAAATAAAGATTATAAATAATATATATATATATATTATATATATATAAAAATATATATATAGATATATATTTAATATATATATATATATATATATATAATTAAAAAAAAAAAATATTAATAATAAAAAAAAACACACACACACACACACAAACACACACCACCACACACACACCACACACACCACCACACACACACACCACAAACAACACACACAAACACACACACACACACAGCACAAAACCACACATATATAAAAATAATAATTAATAATAATAATAAATAATATATAATAATGATAATCAGCTTATTGATTTTCATGCACCCAGAGGCTGAAAATATACATAGAAATACAGATAAAGAGACAAACTATATAAACATAAATATAAACAACCATAACAAAGTAAACTAACATCTATAACAACAAAAAAGACGATAAACAAAGCCAAGTACCAAAATCAGGTGACCTAGGATGGACAAGTAAATATGGGACTAGAGTGGGTACTGTCCTCCGGTGGTAGCGGTCAGTGCGGGCCTGATTGGACCAGTTTGTTGGCGGCGCGTAGGGTCCGGCGAGGCGGCGGCGCGTGGGGGGGCAGCAGGTCACGGGGGGCGTGGAGGGCCCAGCAATTTTAGACCAAACTGCTGCAGTGAGGTTTGAGTAGTGAGTGGTGAGGGAGGTGAGGCCTAGGGCAGCCAGGGCGCTGTCATAGCTGGTTAAAATATGTATAGACAGGCCGAGAATGATCTTGGCTCCCCTTTTCTGCACCCTCTCAAGTTGTAGCAGCTGGGTGGCAGTGAGGGAGGGGGACCAGGGGGGAGGCGTAGGTCAATTTAGGCAGGATGAAAAGCCTGTAGATATTCTGAAGCTCGGGAGTGGAACGCCAAGGGACTTGAGGCGACGCAAACATGTGAAGCCTGTACGAGGCAGACCTCACGATGTCTCTGACGTGCTGCGTCCAGGGGAGCTTATGTGCATATTGGTGGAACGGAAATCGTTGAGCGGATGGTTGTCCAGGTGAGGATGGGGAGGGGCGGGGTTGGTGGAGAAGTCGAACTACATCACAACTGACTTCTGGCGATTGATGGTGACGTGATTTGCGGGGGTCCAGGAGAGGAGGTTGTCGAGGGTGCGCTGGAGGGCAAAGTGGTCAGGGCAGGAACTATCAATGGCGGCGGCGGGGTTTCGAGTCATCCACGTATTTCCAACGATGCTTGGTATGAGGAGGGGCGTCGTTAATCATGTCTAGGAGCAAGGGGGGACCATTTAGTCCCTGGGGGATCCGAAACGTGAGGGGCAGAAGGCTGGAGACTTGACCTGCACGCACACAGCCTGTTGCCGTTGGAGAAAAAGTCTGCCAACCGGGGGATGAGGCACTCCCTGATGCCGTGGAACTGCTGCTTTTGAGATGACCGTAATGTGGTCAACCAGGTTGAAAGTTTTCTTGAAATCTATGAAGATCTGGTGACGGAGGATTTGGCTTGTCGAGGTGGACGTGGACAAAGTAAAGGAAGCTGACGAGGCAGTGTGTGGTGGAAGAGGAAACGCATGTTGCCGAACTGCCGAGTGTCAACGCTAGGGGCGGGGTTTCCTGGTAAGCCCAAAGGGCGACAAAGCTTCACACAGCAGGCTGGGCAACGGAGTAATAATGGCGATGGGTCGTAGTTCGCCGAATAAAGGGGGGGCTTGGGGTTTTTCCCGATGGCGGTACAAATGCGGTCTTCCATTGTGATGGGATTAGACTGTTGCAATGAGGCGTTTATAATGGAAGTAAGAGGAGGCAAATTCCATTGCGAACTCCTTGATGAGGCGCATTGGCAGGTCAGGGGAGTGGGGCTCTTTTACGCGGATGTTTCCCAGTTCTGAAGCACGTGGGACTCTGGTGTGTGTGGTGTGTGGGGTACATATTTATATATAGGAAACATTAAAACACAACACACACAACACCACATAAACATATATATATATATATTATATATATTTTTATATATATTATATATATATATTTATATATATCATTTTAGGGGTTGTTTGACAAAATTATACCGCATACACACCACAACCAACCCCAAAACTTATTCTATATATATTTTTATTATAATAAAATCCTTGGTATCCAAGGTTAGCTATGATGGGCCGGGATCCTGGCAAATTTCAGGTCCAATGAATGATTGGGTTCCAAATGCAAAAACCGAGATTTTTCAAGGCACAGGGTTAAGTGTCCAAAAGGTTTCAATTCCAACAGCAAAACTTGGCCCGGTTTAAATTAAGGCCTTGGAAAGGGAAGTAGCTTAGTCCTTCTTCATTGGTGCTGAAAATCTCCAAATGCTCTTGCTGATCGAGTTAAAGGCTTCTTATGCCAGACTAACCCGTCTATTGACAGTCCAGAGGCAATGGCTATGCTACCAAGG
Source organism: Penaeus monodon (assembly GCF_015228065.2). Lineage (NCBI taxonomy): Eukaryota > Metazoa > Arthropoda > Malacostraca > Decapoda > Penaeidae > Penaeus > Penaeus monodon. The sequence continues at coordinate 1,294 of NW_023665434.1, read as the reverse complement.
TAGGAAATTTCTCTGTGACTTAATGTCCTCACCACAAGCATGAATCGACTGAACGGATCCCCAACCGGCCCCAAAGCCTGATCTTGGTCTTGGTCCAGAGACCTCTAATCCCAAGTGCTTCGCTCCATTGCTAAATGCAACAAGAGAAGCCACCAGTGATTCTAGAGACTCAGATAGGAGAACAACATCGTCGGCAAAGTCAAGGTCTGTGACTGATATTGCTCCACACTGACTTTGACTAGTAGCTCTGCCCATTTTCCAGTCCATGAGGTGTTGAAAAGTGTTGGTGTAAAGACAAAGCCTTGCTCACCTGAATAAACGGAAGAATTCGACAGGCCCCACAAAACTTTACAGCACTTTTAGGACCAGTATATAGGTTGCTATTTGGCAATAATCGATGTTGGAATTCTCCTAAGTCTCAGGGTGTTCCATAAAGATTCTCGATGTACTGAGTCAAACATCCTACATCTTGAGGTCGATGTAGGCTGCAAGCAGCCACGATGGCGTTTTTGCAATTACTCTAAGTGCTAGGTATGGCCTTTGTGGAATACCAGGAGTGAATCCAGATGCTCTGGTCTCTGATGCCCCAGTAGTTGTTTCAGGGCCCAATGATCCCTTTTCAACTTCCAGAGGGGGATGATCACACCCTTCAACGGTTTAGGGGGGTTTTATGATTTTATTATTTTTAAAATTATTTAAAAAATTTTTAAAAGTCTGCCAGTTCAACAAGGTCATTAAACCTTGTTAGATAGAAATATTAGAATATTAAAAATCTTCAATAATATCTTACAAATAACAATAAATACATTTTTTCCCTTTTATATGGGGGAGACAAGTACTAGTCTCTGGGCTGAGAATGTTGCACATCTTTCACTACATGTGCTACCCTTAATGGCTCTTGGCATCCCTCACAAAGTGCTTGATTTTTTGCATCATTTTGGGCCATGAGTCAGTCTCATGTGCCTGATTTTTAGTCTTGTTAATAAACTTCTACTTTTCGGTTGGGATGGATGCTGGTCACCCAACTGCCAAATCATCTTAATCTCCGCAGTTTGTTTCTAGGGGGTATGCCTCCATTGTTCCCTCCCCTCTATCACAAAGACAACTCCTTATGCCCGGGTTTCAGGTCGGTGTGTGGGAGAGGAAAACGAGCGGTGAGTGGCAGCTACCTTGGCCTTCTGATCAGCTCGCTCATTCCACTGATACCAAAAGGTGCTGTGACAAATGAATTATCTTTACGTGTTGATCAATGCAAGCAATCTGACCCCCTCAACGGGGTGGAAATCGGCTTTTG
>NW_023665433.1:0-12852 GCF_015228065.2 Penaeus monodon | reverse complement strand
TGTTATTGTTTCCAAAATTAATATGAAATTTTGTTTCGTCATTTGTTATTTTTAAAAATGCTTTAAATTCGTTCTTTGGGTGCTATGCTTTTGTTGATTCGTAACCATCATCCAGTTTTATATCCTGAGCTGCAGTCAATCAGGATTTTGGTGCCATTTCTTGAGATTCAAGACCATGTATTATCAAGAATAGGAAACAGGTTGGCTTCATTGTTTAATACTACTTTATGTTAAAAGTGTAGTCATACAATATTAAAAGGTCTCAGACTTAGAGAATTTATGATATGGTTGGGAATATGCTCTTTGCTAAACTTTCTTATTGTTATATTGTACAGAATGTCTGTATATTGTGCAAGACTATTATATACATATTGTTCTGCTATGCAAATTTAGCAACTGCAGGGTTTGGATGTTAAAGAATTATATATTTTGGTGAATTAAGTATTGAGGTGTATTCATCAATAAATATGAGAAAATGCATCATTGCATGGGAGGTTACTCAGCTGACTATCAAGGGAACTCGAAAGGTTGATCACTCGGTTGTCTTGAAATTAATCTGGATATATTTTGGAAAATTTTACAAGGAACATGGGTTCTGAGGGTTCAGCTTTGTGTAGTACCTGTTTTACATCATTAAACACCCTTTGGAGTAAAGAAAAAAAAACTTTTATTTAGATATGCTGACCATAGTAATATTCCATGGAAGTATAATAAAATTCTAAGATTCAATTTATCTACATGAATACAAGTATATATAAACATGATCTTATCAATGACTTTGCCCCCCCCCCCCATACCCATTATTACCGTGTGAGCCTAGATGGGGACTGAGGCCCAATGTTAAGGATCACCCCCCCCCCCCAATCCCTTGCCCGTTGTTGTCGTGAGGGGGCTTAGGAGGCGGAGACTGGGACCCAATGATGGGGAACACCCCAACCTTGGGACTCAGCCCTCGACTCAACATATTTTGCATGGTCTTTTTTTTTCTTCCCACTTTTCGTTTCTCTGTCCCTTCACCAAACCCTTCTGCTATCCACCTCCTAAGGTGTGAGAGCCGTGCTGAAAGGATGAAAGGCTGACTTTGTGCCAGTCCGAACGGCCTGAGGGAGCCAGGGGCACGGTATTCCCTGATTTAGTTACCTAGCCCTTACCCCTAAAGGGGGACCCTGAGGGGGGACGTTTTTATCCCCAACATAACCCAGGCTTACCATGGCCAGTAATGAAAACATATCCCCACTATTGGGGGAAATTTGAGGCTTGCCCCTTTATCAAATAGCCCCAACAATGAAAAACCCACCCGATTCCCTGACCCAGGCTCTCCTTTGACCCCGGCTCCGAACACTGCAGTAACTACACCCTCATCAATGCCTATTTAGTACAGAAGCCAACAATCAACCCTTAAGGAACATTTCCACTCTCCCAGCATGCTCAACTTCAACACCTCTACCCCCACAACCTCCAAACAAACCACCCCATCCCCCCTTATTAATACCTTACAGCCTTATTGTCCACTTCTCCATAAACACTCCCTCCCTCAACACTACTCCATCTTCGTCACGCCCCGCCCTTTCCACTACCCCCTATCTCGCAACAATCTTGAATACTCTCTTTAGCACAGCCAAATGGGACCGATTTTTCGTAAATCCCTCTCACAGCTCCCTACTCTGACAACACCTTCTCTTCCAACAATGTCTCCAAAACAAGTAGGTAAAGTCTCTTCCGTAGCCGCCCCGACCGCTCCCGTTTTGTTACAGAAAACATCGAAAACCAAGCATAGCATTAAAAAAAACTAACTGCCCTATATAGTAACCCCATCCTTGCAGAACCCCATCCAACCCTCAATACTTGCACCGGAACAGTTTCAATCTCCCCAGCAAATTGCCCAGTCTATGACAAAGATTGGTCAGATTGTGGAGAAGACCTACTTGCCTGTCTCACAGACTATGATGCAACATCAGTACAATGCCACTCCATTCCCCCCAGAGGTAATTTTGGCTGTGTTAGTGGGTTTCTACCCACTAACACAGCCAAAATTACCTTCTGTAGACATGACCTTCCCTTTAACGTCTACATAGGAGGAGAAATCCCTCCCTGTTTGTCCATACCAACCTCCTCCACAAAATTGTTGGCATCTAGGACACCCAGCCAAACATTGCCGTTTCACGGCCAGATGCCCACTATGTGCCCAACCTGGCCGTACCCGATCTAACTGCTCTGCACAATCACGCACATGTGCCAACTGTGGCGGTCCCCATAATTTTTATAGGGCTGCCCCCACCTACAAGTTTGAGTCTGAGGTAGCAACTCTCAGATTCAAACTGGACTCACACTACGTGAAGCCCAGAAGGAAGCTCGTCGACGTGGTTTCTCTCTTACTCCTTACCCCAGTAAAAATGCTCATTAGACCAATTCTCCTACCCCCCCCCTACATCTAACTACCCCTCTTCTACCTCCTACTTCCCCAGTCAAACTTTTTCCCATCCTTAAACCCCGGGACACTCCAATCTCAACTAACAGATACTCCAATCACTACTACAACCCCAACACCTTCCCCTCTCCCTCCTCGCATTACCCGTAACAGCAGAACAAACGTTCCACCCCCTCTTCCCCTACCACACAATCGCCTCCACCTTCCTTTGCCCCTACGCGTAAAGACCACAGTCCTTTTTTCCCCCCTCACAAGAAATCCTTTTATCCCCAAAACCCCCCAAACCCAAACTCCTCAGAAGAAACTATTGAAAATATTCAAGATTATTTAATGAAAACTGACACTCAACCTCCAAATCTTACAACTCCTGCTCCTTTCACACTCCAAGTAACTGCTGATATCAGTCCTCCTCCTAACGATATCCCCCCACTTTCTATCCTCCTAACCCCTCCCAACACAGCCATCCCCCCGCCCCCAAACCCGCCCACAATTAACCCTCCCACCATCCCCTCTATCCCTTCCACTCCCCCCTGGGTACACATGTGAATCCCTTATGTTACAAGTATCCCCTTCCTCAGACCCTCCATCTCCTAATACCCATCCTAGTAGAACACCAACTCCCACACCTCTCAGTCCTTATCCCACCCTCTAGTTGCTTCCCCCTCAAAATCTCCAACAATCTATATCACTAAAGTATAACTATCTTTCATTGGAATATTCCCGGTTTCCGCTCCCACAGACCTGACCTTCGTCATACCATTCCTCTTATAATCCCTCTATTGTATGCCTTCAAGAGACCTTTCTTTCACATCCTCCAATACCCAAACCCAATAATCATTTGTCTCTTCCCCCACATTCCCTTTATGTCTCGTCCATACATCAATAAGAAAACACCTTTTGTCCACACCTCCCCTTTTAAACCAATGTCCCTTGCACAGTTATGTATCTTCCTTCATCGTTGGATCACTGTGATTTCAGTCTACTTCCCCTTCCCACCCATTTACTTTGTTGCTTTTTAAAATTTTGTTTCATCAATACAAACCTCAACATCTATCTCAAATGTTTGGCGCCGAATCCATAAACTATCAGGCAAACATCCCCCCCATCCTGCCCCCGTCCTCCATCGAGATTCTGATTTCTGATCCTCTCATTTCTGATCCTATCCAAGTCGCTAATGAACTGGGTGATTATTTCAGCCAGGTCAGTAGTGGTTCTCACCTTTATGTGCCCACGTTTTTAAACAACCCGTACCATTGCTTTCCCCCACCTATCCTCCCTTCACCGACCTCCCAAACCCATCAGACATCCTTACAGAATCCCCCACTTTCTGCTTCAAAACCTATTCTCTTTCCTCAAACGCATTACATATCCTTCATCTAATCTAACTCCTTACCACACCCAACCATAACCCTTTCACTCACCAATTCCTTTGCCCAGCTTAGACAACTAATCACTAACTCAACCACCCTTCCCTAACATTAACTATAGTGCTACATGACCTTAGATGTCTAGTACATTTCTCTTGCTTTTAACCATTAATCATTAACCATTCCCTCACCTATCCTCCCTTCACTGACCTCTCAACCTAGCAGGCATTCTTACAGAATCTCACTTTTTGCTTGAGAACCTGTTCTCCTGCCTCAGATGCATACACATCCTTCACTTAATCTAATCCTCTTACCTAACCCTACCTTAACCCATTCACTCATCAACTTCGTTACCGACTTTTAACCTTCTCAATATTAATCTAGATAGTTGACATAGCAGCTAACTACTAACTCAACTCAACTGGTTACCTGACCACTGGCACACCCTTAACACTCCTATTACCCCCTGCTCAGTACCTGTTGTCCACTGTACTACATCTTTCCACACCACTCCCTCTTCCACAAAGCTCTCTCCTACTACCCCTATTCTGCTACCTTCTGAGTACTCTATTTAGCTCAGCAAAATAAGATGATATTTGTGATTCCCTCCCTAACCCCTAACTCTAACCGTCCTGATTGTGTCTGCCATGTCACTATTATATCCAAATCCCAAGCTAAAGCATTACTACTGTGACTTCAATGACAAACCCATTCATGCCTAACCTCATCCCTTCATCAAATGACATCTTGGTCTCCTTCCTTAGATTCATAGATATCCTCCATATAATGTAATCACTTTTCATCTGCTCCTGCTACTAATCTCTACCATTTACTCCTTTTCTTTTTATACTCCTTCCCCCCCCAAACCCTTGCTCGTGGTTGTTGTGGGGGGGTTTCAAGACGGAGGTTTAGACCTAATGCTGGGATCTCCCCAGTATTAGGTCGGCTTAACAAATTTACAAGGTCATTTCTTTCTCCCTTTTTCTTTTGTTGTCTTTCCCCCCCCCTACAAATCGTGGAGAGGGGGAGGCTTTGGAGACGGGGGCTGGGACCCAATGCTGGGGAATCTCCCTGCCTTGGGTCTCAGCCTTTGACTCAATTTGGGACAATCTTTTTCTCCTCCCCTTTTTTGTTTCCGTCCCTTCTCCAATCCCCTTCTACTATCACTTCTTAAGGGGTAAAAGCCGTATTTTAAAGGATGAAAGGCTGACTTTGTGCCAGTCCTGAATGATATATGAATATGATATAAAATAAAATGATATATATATATATTTATTATATATATGGATATATATATATGAATTTTAAAATATATGATTATATATAATATATATGATATATAATTTTATATGATATATATATTAAAATGATATATATATTATATAAAGAATATATATATATATATGATATTTTAAAATATATTATATATGATAGATATATATATTATATATTATATATGATATATATATTATATATTATATATGATATATATATTATATATTATATATGATATATATGTTATATATTATATATAATAATTTTGGTTATATATTATATATGATATAATGTTATATTATATATGTTAAAAGTATATTTTAAAATGTTATAGTTTATTATAAGATATATATGTTATTATTATAAGATAATATGTTTTATATTATATATATATATATATATAGTATATATTATGATATATATATATGATAATTATATATATATATATATATATTATATATTATAGAATATATATATATATATGTATAATATATATTATATATATATATATATATATATATGATATTATACATATTTTTTAATATAATTATATATGATATATGATATATATATTATTATATATATGAATTTTAAAATATAATATCATATATAATATATATATTAATTTTATTATATAAAATTAAATTGATATGATATATATATTAATAATAATTAATATGATATATATTTTATAATGAAAATTATTATATACGAATATTTGTATAACAATATAATTATTAAGGGAATATATTATATTGATATATACATTTAAAATATATTTTTATGATATATTTTGAAATAGTGATATATTATATATGATTATTATGAAAAAATAAAATTCAAATATATAATATTATATATATAAAAATTTAATATAGATCTAAATATTATAATAAATCCCAATCTATATATAAATATATATATATCATATTGTAATAATATTATTATCAACATATAAATATAATATATTACTGATAAAATATAAAAATTATAATAACATATAATAATATATATAAAATATAATCATAAAATATAATAATACCATAATATAAAATAAAAACCAATATATAATTTATATACAATATATAATATATAATTTTATAGATAAAAATAATTATCATAATATCATATATATAAGTATATATAAAAAATAAAGTAAATATATCATAATAAATATATATAATATCATAAAATTTAAATATATATATATTATATATATTATATATATAATATAATAATATATATATATGTATATTTGTATATGTATATGATATTATATAATATATATATATATATATCATATATCATATACATATACAATATATACATAGATATATATTTATTATATATATATATTATATATATGAATATATTATTATAATATATATATATACAATCATAACAAATATACTTTAATAAAATTATGATTATATATATATATCATAATATAATATATAATAATATATATATAATTAATATTATCATACAATAATATTTTAATATATGTATATATTGTATTGATATGAATATATATATATATATATATAAAATTATAATCATATACATATACAATATATGATATATATATACATTATATATATTATATTATTATATATGATTATATATATATAATATTTATATAGAATAATATATATATATATATATATAATATAATATATCTATATATGATATATTATATATATATCATATAATATATATATTAATCAATATAATCATATATTATCATAAATATATATATATGAATGATAATCTATTAATAATTTATCAATAAAATATATATTGTAAAAAATATATATCGTATAAATATATATCATATGTAATAATTTTCATATATATAATATATCATATAATATAATATATATCAAATTTTTAAGGTAATATTTATAGATAATATTTATATATAATAACATATATAATATATAATCATATATATATTAATAATATATATATATAAATAATAATCATATATAATATATGAAAAAATATATAAAAATTCTTTAAAATAAAAAATTTTTAATATCATATATTTTTAAATAATTTATATAATTTTTATATATATATATATATATATATCATATATATATATCATAATAATATAGCAATATATATATCATATATATAAAAATTATATATATATCATATATATATACAATAAAATTCAATATTATTATATATATATATATCATTATATATATATATATATATATATATATATAAAATATCATATATATATATCATATATATATATCATATATATATTATCATATATATATATTCATTATATATCATATATAATCTATATATCATATAATAATCATATATATTATCATATATATATATAATATATAATCATATTTTATATAATAATATTAATATATATATCATATATAATATATAATATATATATCAAATATTATATATGATATATATATCATATATAATATATATATCATATATAATATATATATCATATATAATATATATATCATATATAATATATATATATATCATATATAATATATATATATCATATATATATATTATATATATCATATATATATATATATATATATATATACATATATATCATATATATATATCATATATATATATATCATATTCATATATCATTCAGGACTGGCACAAAGTCAGCCTTTCATCCTTTCAATACGGCTCTTACACCTTAAGAAGTGGATAGTAGAAGGGGATTGGAGAAGGGACGGAAACAAAAAAGGGGGAGGAGAAAAAGATTGTGCCAAATTGAGTCAAAGGCTGAGACCCAAGGCAGGGGAGATCCCCAGCATTGGGTCCCAGTCCCCGTCTCCTAAGCCTCCCCCCTCTCCACGATTGTAGGGGGGAGGAAGACAACGAAAGAGAAAGGAGAAGAAATGACCTTGTAAAATTTGTTAAGCCGACCTAATACTGGGGAGATCCCCAGCATTAGGTCTCAACCTCCGTCTTGTAAGCCCCCCACAACAACAACGAGCAAGGGTTTGGGAGGGGAAGGGAGTATAAAAAGAAAAGGAGTAAATGGTAGAGATTAGTAGCAGGAGCAGATGAAAAGTGATTACATTATATGGAGGATATCTATGAATCTAAGGAAGGAGACCAAGATGTCATTTGATGAAGGGATGAGGTTAGGCATGAATGGGTTTGTCATTGAAGTCACAGTAGTAATGCTTTAGCTTGGGATTTGGATATAATAGTGACATGGCAGACACAATCAGGACGGTTAGAGTTAGGGGTTAGGGAGGGAATCACAAAATATCATCTTATTTTGCTGAGCTCAATAGAGTACTCAGAAGGTAGCAGAATAGGGGTAGTAGGAGAGAGCTTTGTGGAAGAGGGAGTGGTGTGGAAAGATGTAGTACAGTGGACAACAGGTACTGAGCAGGGGGTAATAGGAGTGTTAAGGGTGTGCCAGTGGTCAGGTAACCAGTTGAGTTGAGTTAGTAGTTAGCTGCTATGTCAACTATCTAGATTAATATTGAGAAGGTTAAAAGTCGGTAACGAAGTTGATGAGTGAATGGGTTAAGGTAGGGTTAGGTAAGAGGATTAGATTAAGTGAAGGATGTGTATGCATCTGAGGCAGGAGAACAGGTTCTCAAAGCAAAAAGTGAGATTCTGTAAGAATGCCTGCTAGGTTGAGAGGTCAGTGAAGGGAGGATAGGTGAGGGAATGGTTAATGATTAATGGTTAAAAGCAAGAGAAATGTACTAGACATCTAAGGTCATGTAGCACTATAGTTAATGTTAGGGAAGGGTTGGTTGAGTTAGTGATTAGTTGTCTAAGCTGGGCAAAGGAATTTGGGGTGAGTAAAAGGGGTTATGGTGGGTGTGGTAAGGAGTTAGATTAGATGAAGGATATGTATGCGTTTGAGGAAAGAGAATAGGTTGTTGAAGCAGAAAGTGTGGGATTCTGTAAGGATGTCTGAAGGTTGGGAGGTCGGGGGAAGGGAGGATAGGTGGGGGAAAGCAATGGTACGGGTTGTTTAAAAAAACGTGGGCACATAAAGGTGAGAACCACTACTGACCTGGCTGAAATAATCACCCAGTTCATTAGCGACTTGGATAGGATCAGAAATGAGAGGATCAGAAATCAGAATCTCGATGGAGGACGGGGGCAGGATGGGGGGGATGTTTGCCTGATAGTTTATGGATTCGGCGCCAAACATTTGAGATAGATTTTGGGGGATGTAATTGATGAAACATAATTTCAAAAGCAACAAAGTCAATGGGGTGGGAAGGGGAGAAGTAGACTGAAATCACAGTGATCCAACGATGAAGGAAGATACGAATAACTGTGCAAGGGACATTGGTTTGAAAGGGAGGTGTGACATAAGGTGTTTTCTTATTGATAAGTATGGACGAGACATAAAGGGAATGTGGGGAAGAGACAAAATGATTATTGGGGATTGGTATTGGAGGATGTGTAAGAAAGGTCTCTTGAAGGCATACAATAGATGGATTATAAGAGGAATGGTATGACGAAGGTCAGGTCTGTGGGAGCGGAAACCGGGAATATTCCAATGAAAGATAGTTATACTTTAGTGATATAGATTGTTGGAGATTTTGAGGGGGAAGCAACTAGAGGGTGGGATAAGGACTGAGAGGTGTGGGAGTTGGTGTTCTACTAGGATGGGTATTAGGAGATGGAGGGTCTGAGGAAGGGGATACTTGTAACATAAGGGATTCACGTGTGTATCCAGGAGGGAGTGGAAGGGATAGAGGGGATGGTGGGAGGGTTAATGTGGGCGGGGTTGGGGTCGGGGGGGATGGGCTGTGTTGGGAGGGGTTAGGAGGATAGAAAGTGGGGGGATATCGTTAGGAGGAGGACTGATATCAGCAGTTACTTGGAGTGTGAAAGGAGCAGGAGTTGTAAGATTTGGAGGTTGAGTGTCAGTTTTCATTAAATAATCTTGAATATTTTCAATAGTTTCTTCTGAGGAGTGGTTGGGGGTTTTGGGGGATAAAGGATTCTTGTGGGGGGGGGGAAAAGAGGACTGGTGTCTCACGCGTAGGGGCAAAGGAAGGTGGAGGCGATTGTGTGGTAGGGGAAGAGGGGGTGGAACGTTTGTTCTGCTGTTACGGGTAATGCGAGGAGGGAGAGGGGAAGGTGTTGGGGTTGTAGTAGTGATGGAGTATCTGTAGTTTAGATTGGAGTGGGCTGGGTTAGGATGGCAAGAGTTTGACTGGGGGGAAAGGGAGGAGGTAGAAGAGGGGTAGTTTGATGTAGGGGGGGGTGGGGAGGAGAATTGGTCTAATGAGCAGTATTACTGGAGTAAGGAGTAAGAGAGAAACCACGTCGACGAGCTTCCTGTCTGGCTTCATAGTGTGAGTCCAAGTTTGAATCTGAGAGTTGCTACTCAGACTCAAACTTGTAGGTGGGGCAGCCCCTATAAAATACATTTTGGGGACCCCCACAGTTGGCACATGTGCTGATTGTGCAGAGCAGTTTGATGGGTACGGCCAGGTTTGGGGACATAGTGGGCATCGCCGTGAAACGGCAATGTTTGCTGGGGTCTAGATGCCAACAATTTTGTGGAGGAGGTTGGTATGGACAAACAGGGAGGGATTCTCCTCCTATGTAGACGTTAAAGGGAAGGTCATGTCTACAGAAGGTAATTTTGGCTGTGTTAGTGGGTAGAAACCCACTAACACAGCCAAAATTACCTCTGGGGGGAATGGAGTGGCATTGTACTGATGTTGCATCATAGTCTGTGAGAAAAGGCAAGAGGTCTTCTCCACAATCTGACCAATCTTTGTCATAGACTGGGCAATTTGCTGGGAGATTGAAACTGTTCCGGTGCAAGTATTGAGGGTTGGATGGGGTTCTGCAAGGATGGGGTACTATATAGGGCAGTTTGTTTTGGGTTTAAAGCTATAGCTTGGTTTCGGATGTTACTGTAACAAGACGGGAGCGGTCGGGTCGGGTACGGAAAGAGACTTTACCTACTTGTTTTTGGAGACATTGTTGGAAGAGAAGGGGTGTTGTCAGAGTAGGGAGCTGTGAGAGGGATCACGACATATCGGTCCCATTTGGGTGTGCTAAAGAGAGTATTCAAGATTGTTGCAGAGATAGGGGTAGTGGAAGGGCGGGGGCGTGACGAAGATGGAGTAGTGTTGAGGGAGGTAGTGTTATGGAGAAGTGGACAATAAGGCTGTAAGGTATTAATAAGGGAGGATGGGGTGGTTTATGTTGGAGGTTTGGGGGTAGAGGTGTTTAAGTTGAGCATGCTGGGAGAGGAAATGTTCCTTAAGGGTTGATTTTGGGGGGGGGTTCTGTACTAGTAGGCATTGATGAGGGTTTTAGTTACGGGAGTGTTCGGAAACCGGGGTCAAAGGAGAGCCTGGGGTCAGGGAATCGGGTGGGTTTACATTGTTGGGGCTATTTGATAAAGGGGGAAGCCTCATTGCCCTAATATGGGATATGTTTCATTATGGCCATGGTAAGCCTGGGTTATGTTGGGGGTAAAAACAGTCCCCCCCTCAGGGTCCCTTGAGGGGTAAGGGCTAGGTAACTAAATCAGGGGAATAACCTGCCCATGGCTCCCTCAGCCTGTTCAGGACTGGCACAGAGTCGGCCTTTTCTCCTTTCAACACGGCCCTCACACCTTAGGAGGTGGATAGCAGAAGGGTTTGGTGAAGGGACAGAGAAACGAAAAGTGGGAAGAAAAAAAAAGACCATGCAAAATATGTTGAGTCGAGGGCTGAGTCCCATGGTTGGGGTGTTCCCCATCATTGGGTCCCCGTCTCCGCCTCCTAAGCCCTCCCGGGCAACACCAGGGGAAGGGATTGGGGGGGGGGGGTGATCCTTAACATTGGGCCTCAGTCCCCATCTAGGCTCACACGGTAATAATGGGTATGGGGGGGGGGGGCAAAGTCATTGATAAGATCATGTTTATATATACTTGTATTCATGTAGATAAATTGAATCTTAGAATTTTATTATACTTCCATGGAATATTACTATGGTCAGCATATCTAAATAAAAGTTTTTTTTTCTTTACTCCAAAGGGTGTTTAATGATGTAAAACAGGTACTACACAAAGCTGAACCCTCAGAACCCATGTTCCTTGTAAAATTTTTCCAAAATATATCCAGATTAATTTCAAGACAACCGAGTGATCAACCTTTCGAGTTCCCTTGATAGTCAGCTGAGTAACCTCCCATGCAATGATGCATTTTCTCATATTTATTGATGAATACACCTCAATACTTAATTCACCAAAATATATAATTCTTTAACATCCAAACCCTGCAGTTGCTAAATTTGCATAGCAGAACAATATGTATATAATAGTCTTGCACAATATACAGACATTCTGTACAATATAACAATAAGAAAGTTTAGCAAAGAGCATATTCCCAACCATATCATAAATTCTCTAAGTCTGAGACCTTTTATATTTTAGACTACACTTTTAAACATAAAGTAGTATTAAACAATGAAGCCAACCTGTTTCCTATTCTTGATAATACATGGTCTTGAATCTCAAGAAATGGCACCAAAATCCTGATTGACTGCAGCTCAGGATATAAAACTGGATGATGGTTACGAATCAACAAAAGCATAGCACCCAAAGAACGAATTTAAAGCATTTTAAAAATAACAAAAATGACAAACAAAAATTTCATATTAATTGGAAACAATATACTCTTCATTACCATGGAAAACAAAATACCCACCAATAGTATTTTTTTAAGGAAACAATACATTAAACTACACAGCATAAAAGAACATTTACGATTAGATCTACTT
>NW_023665432.1:0-12853 GCF_015228065.2 Penaeus monodon | reverse complement strand
ATTTTGAGGGAACCCTTTTAAGAAAATAAAATCCCAAACTCCCAAAAAATTTAAAAATAAAATTGGAAATTAATTTTTAAAAAACCTTTTCCCTGAATTTTTATTTTGTTTTTTTGCGGGAAAAATCCAAATATATGCAAAAACCAAGAAAGAAAATATGCCCATCGCATATGACGTCATAATACAATGTGAAATCCGAGGTGAAAACGGCTAGGTTGGGTTTAGGCCCTTTTTTTCAGGTGGACGAAAGGCAATGTGAAAGGGCAAATAGAGGTCATATCTTTGGGGATGAGGGAAAGTAATTTCGTCCTAGTGAAATAACTTGACGCCCGCCCTCGTTCCGGATCCCCTTTCCCCAAGGGCAGCTAAAATTCATATACTTTTAAAAGAAACGACTAAATGAGAGGGTATTCATACAAAACGTTATCCAAAAGGATGAAAAAAACGATTTTGCAACATTCCCTCTGGGGCCCCTTTGCTGCATGAAAAAAAACGGGTTTAAATTCATTATGTTTTTTCATTTTGTTCATAGACTCGATCAAATTTGAAAAAGTATATTTTATACTGTGGCCCTGTACGTCATATTTTTTTCTGTTATCTATTATTTTTTCTTCTCAGATGCGGCAGACGACATATCTTATGTATGGATTTGGTAAACGCGTCAAAAAAAGGGGACATTCAATTTAAACTTTTAAAAGTTTTAGAAGAAATGTTCCCCCCATCAGCACTTTGCTATTTAGGCCCTTCCCAGAAAAAACCCTTTATTCGTGCGGGGTAACGTCCAATACACATGCAAGGGCAGTTACGAAGGGTTCGTGACCAAAAAACGGGGGCCCTTTCTGGGCCAAAAAGGCATTGACTCAAACCCGATAAAAATTTTTGGGCGAATATGATCAGATTTTGGGAAAACGGCTGTTTAAAAAAGAAAAAAAAGAAAAAAAAAAAAAATCCAATAGCAAACACAAAAAAGCTAAAAGGAAGGGGTTGTTACAAGGAAACGGGGACCTGACAAAAGCACGTAACTCTGCTGGGGGTTTGGACAAGGTTTTAATAACGAAGATTGTTCTTGTTATAAGCATGACTGCCCCAGTATGGACTTTCTTTTCTACAATTCCCTTTTTTCTTTTTACAAAAAAAACCCGTGGAAATATATTTTCAAAAAATAAGCACCCAACAATTATCGATTACTGAACCCCCGGAAAAAAAAGAAAAAAAGAAAAAAAAGCAGAAAAAAATATGCAAATATTATTATGTATATGTATATTTTTACCTTAGAGAAAATGTTTTACCTAAAAGGAAAGGGCCCGGGACTCTCCGTGAAAGGAACGGGGGACCTACCACGTACTCATCCAAGGCACACAACATGAAAAACTAAATTAATATCGTCGTGACAACGGGGCTCAAACTGGCCTATCCCTTTAAAAAAAATATATATATTTTAATTACCATTTTACTTTTCTGTCAACTACATGTTTTGGTTTTTTTGCCAGAAGGGGTTCAGAATGTGTTTAATATAAAGCCAATTTTTCAGTTGTTCTAAACTGATAGCAGTTTTTTCAGTTTTTAAATCTTTGCTTGGATCTGACGAAAATTTTTCATTTTATAAATTTCAAAAAACGCATGAAAATATATAAAAATTTTGATTTTGTGACAAAAATAGTATCCCATTCTATCTGACCTACACATATACTTAAACGGTGTGCATTGGAAAAAAAAGGAAAAAAGATGAATAAATGGAAAATAAAAGATAGCGTAAGAGAAAACGCACATTGTCAGAATTAAAAGGTATTAGATAGTACAACAATGTACTGGGATAGTTTTTTAAGATTTGAATTCACCCTCTTTGGAACCCCCCCGTAGTATTCCCCCGAGTTGAAACAAGCAAACGTGTATTTTTCATTCGGATGTTCGAATGTGGATGCGATTTCCAGAAAAAAACCCCACAGTATGAATGATATTAGCAAAATTATTGTGAGACTTTAACATTAGAAAAAATTTTTTTATAATGTTTCGTTACCATGACCAATTTGACCTAGTATTTCCTAGACGTAACCCCCCAAAAAAAAAAGAAGAAAAAAAATTTTCATATATAGCAGCTTAAAATTGAAAATTATTATGCCTCACCTCCAAAAGGTTTTTCCCATGTCGATAAACAAACAATTCAGGAAAATCGCAATTAAAAAAATATCCCACTACAAAGTCATGATAGTAATACTACGTGTTTTACACTTTTTTTGAAAAAAATGAAAGATGAAGGGGTTACGTGTTTTTTTGGTCATTAACTTTTCTCCAATCCACCCTTTTACAATAGCCTGGGTTTTTTGGCTCATTCAAAAAAATGCTTTTTACTTATTTTTACATTGAAGTGACTCCCCGGGTGTAAAAAAGTGTGACCCTCAAGCGTACTGAAATCTAATTCCGCAATTTACAAAAATTTGAACCGGCCGGGAAATTTCGACCTCAACAAAAGGCACAAGACCCAAGGCTGTGTATGTCTGAGGATATGGATACAGATTATGACAAAAGTACATTTTAAAGGTCTTGATATTTCTACACCCTTTTGCTTTATTGATGATGTAGGTGGTATTTTTTGTGTATACGTAGATATATGTTCATAATTGTCTCTTACCACAATAAAAACGAGACGAAGCAGAAAATTTTGCAATATATGAACAAAAAATTGAAAAAAAGGAAAATTACAATTCCGATTGATTCACTGATATATCAGTGGTTGGTTGGATTTTGTGTTTGGGTAATAAACATAGTGTATCTATCATAATATTGTTTTTAGAATGTCATAATGCCTTATCATGACAAAAAAATTCCGTGTGTGCTTACTTTTTTTCTTCTCTTTTTTTTCTTTCTTTCTTAAAGGGAATTGCCATATGCCCCAATTTTCCCGCCTCCCAGGAAATATCCTCTTCGAGCTGAATCCATTTTCGCCATATATTATAATATATATAATATATATATATTATATAATATATATTATTATAGAGAGAGAGAGGAGAGAGAGAGGAGAGAGAGAGGCCTGCTGTGGAAAGTTAAAGGTTATGCACACACCCCACACACACAACACCACACCACACACACACACACACACCACCAAGCACACCAGCACACACACACACACCCACACACACTATAATATCATGTTATATAATAATATATATATAATATATATATATTATAATTTATAATATAAAATATACTATTAAAATATACAATATAGTAAATATATAAACATATATTATATATATTAATATAAATATTAATATATTATAATAATAATAAAATGATTTAAATAACACACCCCTATAATCATGTGTCTCTATCTCTGTTTCGTCTGTCGGGATTTTTGTCTTTTTTTTTATCGATCGTTGTTTATAAATCTCTCTCAAAATGAAATGATAATAATAAAAACAAAAAAAAAGAACAATAGTGATAATTATAAAAATTAGATGAAAAAAACAAAATACATAATAATGATAACAATAATAAGGTAATCATGATAATAGTAATGTTTAAAAAGCGAGTTATGAAAACAATGACAAAAAACACTGAAAATGATAAATATGGTAATAACCAAACTGTACGATTAAAATATAGTAAAAAATGTAATAGGGATGATGATAGTAAGATAGAAATGGTGATGATGATAAAATGATAAAGAATCCAAAATGATAGAAACAAAACTTTATAAAATAAAAATGATAATGATGATAATAGCATTAATAATAAAAAAAAAAAAAATTATGAAATTTTGAAATAATAACGATAAAAATAACATTAATAATGATAAAAAGGGTACTGAGAAAATGGAAATGAAATAAAGCAATTATATTGATAAAAAGGAAATATTATCATTAATAATAATAATAATAACAATAATAATAATAAAATAATAATGAAGTGTGAGATGTGATGGTGAAATAATGCGATAAAAAATGATAATATAATGTAATAATAGTAATGATAATAAGATGTACTAAAAACTAAATGGTGATGCTATGGCGTAATGATAACGGGGAAATTTAAATATGAAAAAAAAACGATGATAAAAAAAATGAAAATAAAAATGAAAATAATAAAAATATAAAAATATGAAAATAATTTTAACAATAATAAAACCAATTTTTCAAAGACAGTGCAGTAAAAATATTATAATGATAAAAATAACTATTTTCAAAAAAAAAAACAATAATAAAAATGATAATGAAAATACAAACAGCAATATAATATGATAATGAAAATAAGATAAAAATAAAAAACAATGATAACAATATAATAGTACCAATTTAATCTGGTAATTATAATGAGGGGGTGAAAATAATATTAATGATAATAGTAATAGTAATGATAGTAATGATCTTTTAATAACAATAAAATTTGAGGAGGAGATGATATAATAATAATAAAAAAATATTTTAAAACAAAAATAATGACAGCAACAAATTAGTAATGACATTTATAAAATGTCTTAATAATAAAAATGCGAAAAACGATAATGATGTAGTAATATATTTTTAGAACAACAAAATGGAAATACCATTAATGAATAAGTGATGATAAGATAATTAAAAAAATGTAAATACTGGTACGACGATGATGTCATATGTGAGGATAAGAAAAATAATGATGGCGATGAAAATAACAACAAAATAATAATTGAAGTGATAATTAAAAAATGATAATATGATGACAATGTAAGATATGAAATAATAATAAAAATAAAAAAAATAATAATTAAAAATATAATAAATATTTAATGTATTCATGTAAGGATGAAATTGATAATTGTCAGGATTGAAAAAAAAATTTAAATTTGTAATAATGATAAAAATAAAATAATAAGAATAAAAAGAAAAAAACTCTAAAAATGGAATAACAATAAAAAACAATAATGAAATAGAAAAAAATTAAAAAAGATAAAATTACAAAAAAATAATGATAATAATAATAATATAATAATACGAAACTATACTAATAATTGAAATAATGCTTCTAGAAATAAAAAATGAAAATAGAAAAAAAAATGATAACTTTAAAATGACAGTAAAAATGATGTGATAATGAGTCAGTATACTAATGATTTTAGGGATGATAAAATAATGAAACAATAAGGTATGAAAATGGCAATAAAAAAATATTAGTAATAATGATAATGAGTAATAAAAAAATGAAAATGATAATAATAAGAAAATTTTAATGTAATAATAATCATAAAAAACCCAAAATAATGGTAGTAACAGAATAATTAAATGATGATGATTATGAGATGACAATGATTACAATTATATTATATAAAATTTATAATGAAAATGACAAAAATTAAAGTAAAAATGATATAACGGTGTTAATAGTTATCATGAAAAAATTGTTACTGTCATTTATCATAATAATAACGAGATGAGGGATAATAAAAATAATAAAAAAATTAAAATAATAATAATAATAAAAATAATAATAAAAATAATTAAAATATAATAATAAAAACAATAATAAAAATAATAAGAAAAAATGAAAACAATAACAATAGTAAAAATAATTTTAACAATAATAAAATGAAACAATAAAAATATAAAAATAATATTAATAAAAAATAAAAATAATGATAATAATAGATGGATAAAAAAATAATAAAAATAAAAATAATGATAATAAAAATAATAATAATGATAAAACAAACTATTACAAAAAACATAATAAAAACGACAGTAATAACGGTAAGATTATAATAATAATGATGATGTAATATAATAATAATAAAATAAAAATTTAAAAAATAAAAATTTAATAATAATAAAATAATAGTAATAAGATAATAAAAAATACTAACAATAAAAAACAAAAATAGTAAAACAATAACAAAAATGAAAAGAGGATAATGAAAAGAACGATAATGGTAGAAAAAAAAATATAAAATGTAAGATAATAATAACAATAGCAATAGTTTTATTATACAATCAATGATAAAATTTAATTTTAAAGCTAGTAAAGTAGCAAAAGATTAATGATAAAAATGTAATAATAAAAAAATAATAATAATAATAATAATAATAAAAACAATAACAATAATAAAGATGATAATAAAAATAATGATAATAAAAATAATAAAAATTTTAAAAATGATAATAAAAAAAACAAAAATAACAATAAAAATGATAATAATGATAACAATAACAAAGTGAAAATATATTAACAATAATAATAATGAAAAACAATAAAAAATAGTAATAATAATATTATAATAATAATAATAATAATGATAATAATAAGAAGTGATAATAATAATAAATAAAATAATAAAAATAAAATAATAATATGATAACAACAACTATAACAACAAAATAAAAATAACGACAGTAAAACAGAAAAAGATATAAAAAATGATGATGATATAAATAAAATAATAATAATAAAATAATAATAATAATAAAAATAAAATAATAAAAAAATAGAATAATGATAATGAAAATAATAAAACAATAAAAAAATAATAGAAAAAACAAAACAAAAATGATAATAGGAAAAAAAAAAGTAACGATAATGGTAGTAAAAAAATTTAAAATTTGATAATGAAAAAATAAAAATAGAAAAGTTTTTATTATTACTATATGATATAATATATTTTCAATGTAGTAATAGTAGCAATAAGTTTAATGAAAATAATGATAAGAAATGGTGATGAAAAAGTGATGAAATGATGATGATAAAAAGGAGATGAGAATAATTATAACAGTAAAGAGAAGAAGATAATAGTAAGCTTACGAAAATAATGAGGATGATAACTGCAAGTTATACTAAAAATGAATATTGAAAACGGATTGTAAGGATTATATTGAAATAAAAATGCAATTGCATTAGATGATAACGTGATTGTAGATCATAACGAAAAATAATATGATATAATTAAAATGACAATAAAACCCCAGTAAACTAACCCCTTTCGTAAAAATTTTCCAGTGCTCTTTAGAAGCAAAAAAACAAAGACTTTAAAACAGATAGTAAAACAAATGCCAAGAGCGATGATGAATGTCATAAATATAATCTATAGATCTTTTTTTGTTTTTAGAGATTTTTAGAGATTGCTTGTTGATTTATTTCTTTCCTTTTTTTTGTAAATAAACGGACTAATGATGGCTAAAGGGCATTTAACAAAAAGTAATTATCTTACTGTCCTTTTAAAATTTTTCTTCAACGTTTTACTGGAACTGACATGTACATTTAAGGTTCATCTATTTTCAAGAAAAAACACAGGCAGTTTGATTTATGTCTCCAATTCACCGAGGTTTTTTTACAGATAATTTTTAAAATATCTATGCCCGTTTTTCAATTATTTGGTTAGAAGTAAAACGAATAGCGAGCCTTTGAAAGGGTTGCGTGAGAACTCGACCTAAGTTCGTTTTTACCCCGTAAAAAAAAAGATTATCTGTGAGTAAAAAAAGGCTCATCCAAAATTTTTCCAAACCCGCAATTCGCCGACGTTCGAAAACCTTGGGGGGATTTAATTTCGTGTCAGTGGTGATTTGTTTTGTAACATTCCTCCCTTTAGTTTAATATTCCGTTAATGATAGATGGACCAGTGCCATGAAAAGATATCACAATATCCAGTTAACTCAAGGGTTCGAGAGAGCGTAATGCCAGGGTGTGATGACAGTCGAAAATACATTATAAATTTAAAAATGCATCGACTCGTATACACTGTATTTCACACAAAGTACCAGAAAATGACATTTGATAAAAAGAATGATTGCCCGTTTTTTTTGTGAAAAAATGGAAAAACCAAAAAAAAAAAAAATAATGTAATGTAGTGAATAATTTCCCCTAAACTGATTCAAAAAGACGCGCAAAAAAATAAGAAGCATTAAATATAAATTTTTTAAAAAAAAGGTACCACCTAACCCCGATAAGTCTTAGCAAGTACTTGGTGCCTCGCGAGCTACTGGGCGTCTACTGCGGACAGCGGCGAGCGGGCAACTTACTGAGGGAGACCGTTGACAGCCAGGGCCCAATTTTTATTGGGGGGAAGGGGGTGGGGAAAAGCGTGCTCGGAAGGGGGGGAGGCCTAATGGGTAATGGGCCCCCCCTGTGAGTAGAGTGCCCTACAATCAGAGAAGAAGCGACGATTCACGGCAGGTTGGCGCGGGAAAAGGGGTTTTGGAAAAAAAATTATTATTATAACAAAAAAAACCACCATCACCATATATACAATAATCTCTCTGTTAATAGCCGCATTTCACGTAAACCCACACAACCACACAACACACAACAAAACACACACACAAAACACCCACAACCCACACGCGCGCGGGGGCCCCGCGCACCCCCCCCCCGGCGCGGGTGATGTTATAAATATATATATACCATTAAAGTGTGTGTTTATGTATTATGTATATATATAAAAATTTAAAAGTATATATACATAACAATATTTATTATATATATAATATTTTGTAATATATACATATATTTTTTAGATATTAATATACACAACATAATATATATATAAATGTGTGAGTGTGTGTGCGCGCGCGCACACCCCAAAAACCCCACACACCACCCAACACACACACCCCACACAACCCCACCACCCACACACACACCCCAACACACCACAAAAACACACACACACACACATACATTATTTTTCCCTAATGGGTTTGCCACTGGCGTCGTAAGTAGATTAAAACGGCTGTGAAAAATCTAATTTATTTTGCAGACGTTTCCTCCAGACGGGACTTTATGGACTGCTTTAAGTTCCCAAAACAATATTCCCCCAAACCTTTTTCTTTGACTGGCACTTTTCCCTTTAATAGTGAAAAGTTTGTTCCCATTATCTCCCCCCAAACTAATCAATGCACTAGATAATTCCATATCTTTTTCTTTGGAAATTTTAAACCTTTAACTTCCCAAAACCCCAAAGGGGAGTTTTTACTTGAATCACTGTTTACAACGTGCCCCTTTCAAGAGACCACAGAAAAAATATCTACAAAATGAAGGATAAAATGAAATAAATTAAAAAAAAACACTTGACCTTGCAAAACCCATTATTTTGTTTTTTCTTTTTACATGCCGGTATACCTAGACAGATGGGTAGCCAGGGCTCCCTACTAGACCCCTTTTAGCCAAGTATTTTTTAAATTACCACTCAAATCTGGGTAAACAAATTTGCCA
This sequence comes from Penaeus monodon, assembly GCF_015228065.2. Lineage (NCBI taxonomy): Eukaryota > Metazoa > Arthropoda > Malacostraca > Decapoda > Penaeidae > Penaeus > Penaeus monodon. Next base: position 3,676 of record NW_023665432.1, on the reverse strand, counting down.
ATTCAAATCCTTTTATTATTGAGGTACACGACACTTTTCTTTTAGCTTATAGGAAACCAAAAAAGCCTAGCAATAATTTTACATGGAAATGCAAAAAAACAACCAAAAGCCCTTTGATACCCTGGTACCCCTAACAATTGGGATCTTCCACACTAAAATTTTCCGTAAACCAACCTTCATGGCCCTGGCCCCCCACTTCCTCAGTTTTACCCCATACATTTAAAAATTAAAATAAACTCTACTCACTAGAGCCTACATTTTCTGTGCATTTTGGGATTTTTTATAAAGAAATGTTATTTCCCAAAAATATTTTCAATAAATAGGCACCCATTAAGTTGTTTGAAAATTAAAAAAAACTTTTTGGTAAAAAATTCCCAGCCAACAAAATCGTCGTATTTTCAAAAATATGTAAAAACTGCCCTATATGAAAAAGTTAAGCATATGGTTGGTGGGGGCGCTCACCATTCCACCAAGTGAAAGTTAACCCACCTGTCATATAAGAGGGGACTTTACAAATATCTTGTAGTATATCTCAATTTATTTAAATACCTGGTTTTGGAACCATATAACGGGGTTGCAGGGGGGATTTGCCCCCAGGGGACAGCTTCACTTATCTTGGGAGTGTAGTTTATGCGAGGGGTCTGACCGGAGGGCACCGACGATCGCCTACGGGGTTTGGACTCACCAATATGAGTATTCTCACGGGTGTGAGACCTGGACATTGAACAGTGCTCTGGGGGCCCGGGTTTACTCCTTTTGGTACTAAAATGTCTTTTTTCAGTTCAGGGGGGAACCCCGGGGGGACCCGTTTTCCCTCACAGGTACTCCCGGGGGATGTTAAAAACCTGGTACGATAGCGCCAAAACCCGCTCTATGGTATGTGGTATTTTTCTGAGGAGACCCACTTATAAAGGGCACTCCAAAAAAAGGGTTTCCCCGGGTGGAGAAGAAAATAGTGGAAAGCCCTGGAAATCTGCCAAGATGTACTGGGTGTGGGAAAAGGGAAAGTTTCATGGAGGCTTTGCTCGGGGGGACCCAGGAGGTGTACCCAAAAGGGTGGGCGCGGCAAAGCGCAGCCATGCGTATGCCCTTATGTGAATGATAATAAACTAGAAAATCAGGAAGAGCTGAAAAACACTCTTGCAAAATAATTACCCCCAGATTAAGTTTACTTTTTTATTTACTGTCTAGAGGCCAAGTAGGTACGGGGGTCAACCTAATGAGGCTCGTCACCGCACCGCGAACACAAAGGCTAGCTCTCAGGGCTGGGCCCAATGCTGAGCAAAAAATCCTTTCGCAATAAAGAAGTTCACTTAAGCCTGACCCCTTCTTTTAGCGGAGTTTTAAATCTTACCTCTTTAAACCCCCCGCCCAAGACCCCCTCATAAAAATAAAGCGAACTCAACAACACAACAGCCGCAATTTCTTTGTGTACCCCTTAGACTGCCCTCCCCCTAAGTTTTACTTTGGGTTTGTTTTTTTATGTATCGTAATTTTATTTTTGGTTTTTCCTGCTTTACATGGGTTTTATTTACGTATTTGAAAAAAGCAAAAAACCCCTTTCAAGTTGAACTGTCTAACGATCCCTTTCTTGATTTAGGGTTTCAGCATTGTTTTAGAAGGTTTTGCAAATAAAAGAGACTTTCCAACCCTATTTTGTGTACCTCTTCGGCTTACATATACATCCACACACACAGCACAACACACACACACACATCACACACACAACACACACCCACACCCCCACACACACACACACATTAATTTTATAAATATTTTATATATATATATATATATTATATAATTAATTTTATATTTTAAAATATATATATAGCACAACACACACCACACACAAACACATAAACATATATGTGTGTACGGGGATATTATATATATATATTATAATATAAATATATTAATATATATATATAAAATATATATATTATATATACTGTGTGGGGGTGGTGTGGTGGGTGTTTTGTGTGTGGTGTGTGTGTGGGTGTGGTTTTTTTTCGTGTACACAACCCCACCACACAACACACACCACACACACACCACGCACTATATTATCCAACACACACAACTACACACACCACACACACACACCAAAAACCCCACACACACACACGCCACACACACACACACACACACACACAACCACACAACACACACGACACCCACACACACCACACACAACACATTTTTATATTATATTGCACAAAAATAATTATATATATATATTTAAAATTTTATTTTAAAAAATATTATAATACATATATTAATATATATTATAATATTATAATATATATATATATATATAATAAGTACTTTTGTGTGGGTTGTGTTGTTTTGTTTTATGTATTGTTTTATAATAAAAAATATATTAATAATATATAATTATTTATTATATATTTATAATATATATATATTTTGATAATTTTGTATACATACAACATAATACATATATATATAATATATAATATATTTTAAAATAATATTTTAAATATATTATATTATATAATATATATATATATATTTATTATTATAACCCCCACGAAATAGCCCCCAACCGGAACTGTAAAGCTTATCAACCAAAAAAAAAATTAATCCCTTCTAGAACTGTATAGAAATTAAATAGAATATTAAACTTTCTTTTACATGCATATCATACACATTTATTGTTTATCTTTCGCAAACACATGTTTTGCTCACTTCTTTCAGCCCTAACTTTTTTTTTCCCTCTCTGTTTTTATCACCTCAGGGGCTCCCGGGAAAAAAAAAAAAATAAAAAAAAAAAAACACATACAACCACTCACCCCACACACACACACACACACACACCACACGCACCACACACACACACACACAACCACACACCACACACACAACACACACACACACAACACCACACACACACATCACACCCACCCCAAAACCCCCAACAACAAAACACACACACACACAACACAAACACACACACACACCACACAACCCCACACACCAAATTTTATAATATATATTATATATATATATATATTAATTATATATTATATATATTATATTAAAAAAAAAAAAAAATAAAATATATTTTAAATTATATATATAATAATAATATTTTTAATATATATATATATATATAATTTTATATTATTATATAATATATTGTTTTTGTTTTTTTTTTTTTTTGTTTTTTTTTTTTTTAAAAAAAAACCCAAAAAAAAAAAAAAAGAATATATAATAAAAACAAAAAAAAAAAAAACCCAAAAAGAAAAAAAAAAAAAAAAAAAAAAAAAAAAAAAAAAAAAACAAAATTTTATATATATATAAAAATATATATATATAATATATTATATATATATATATATATTTTTTTTTTTTTTTTTTTGTTTTTTTTTTTTTTTTTTATATTTTGATTTTGTTTTGTGTGTGTGTGTATGGGGGTGTTTGGTGGGGTTGGGTTTGGTTTTTTTTTTTTTTTTTTTTATTTCTTTTTTTTTTTTTTTTATTTTTATGCTATATTGTATATGATACAACAACATACATAAAATAAATATTTAAAATATAAAATTTATTTAATATAATATTTATATATTTAAAATATATTAAATTAATATTTATCCGCCCAAAAATGCCCCAATCCGGGGCCCTGTAAATATAAAAAAAAAATAACCCTTTA
>NW_023665431.1:0-12856 GCF_015228065.2 Penaeus monodon | reverse complement strand
AAAAAAAAAAAAAAATATATATATTTATATAATAATATTAATTTTATATATATTTTAATATAAAATAATATCCCAAAATATGATATGATATAATATATATTTTATTAATAAAATAATATATATATATTTATATATATAATAAATAATTTATAGTTTTTTTATTTTTTTTTTTTTTTTTTTTAATATAAATATATATATTATATATATATAAAATATATATATATTTATAATATAAAATATATTATTATATATATAAAATTATACATATTAACATTAATTTATATCTATATCATATCTATATCTATTATCTATCTATCTATCTATCTATCTATCTATCTATCTTTCTATTATCATCTTTATCTATTATCTATAAATATATAAAAATAATATATAATATATATATTATATATAAATATATATAATATATTAATTTTAATCCATTTACACAATTACATACACACACACAACATTGTTTATGGGTATATGTTTGTATATTATATATATATATATATATATATATAATATCAAACATATACAAAAAAGCATATGTGTTGTGTGTGTATGAAGTGTGTAAAGGGTTTATGTAATATTATATATAAAATTATATATTATATAAATTATATTATAATAAATATATATATATTATTAAAATATTTAGATAGAAGATAGATAGATAGATAGATAGAATAATATAGATAGAAGATGAAGAAGATAGAATAGATAAGATATAGTTTAAAATAATGTTATTATTAATTAAATTTATTTTTTTAAAATTTATATATATATATTTTAATATATAATATATAAAATATATATATATATTTAAAAAAATATGTATAAAAAAAAAAAAAAAAAAATTATATATTTTTTTTTTTTTTTTTTTATATAAAATTTTAATTTATTATTATATTAATTTATATATATACATAGCATATGTGTGTTTTATAATATATATATTTATTATAATAATATATATTAAAATTTTTATATATATTTTAATGTGTGGGGTTTGGTGTGTGTGTTTGTGTTTGTGTGTGTGTGTGTGTGTGGGGGGTTGTGTTTTGGGGGGTGTGGGGGTGTGTGGGGTTCGTCTGTTGTCTTGCGTGTGTCGTGTGTTTTTTTGGCCCCGGTGCTGTTCGTGTGGGGGGTTTGGGTATTGTGCATGTACTTGTATACTAATTCGTAAAACAAAAATTTACAAAAATTTCCCCCAAAAAAAAAAAAAAAAAAAAAAAACCATCATCGAAAAAGTACAATTCCTTTTCCGGATTTTTACGAACCTCCCCCTTTCAGCGTGTCCAGTAAAACACGCCCCTGGAGGGTTTTTTTCCCCCACCCCCGAACCCCGACCCATCAGGGGGAGACCCCCGCCTCCACGCCCCAGCTCCCCCTGCCGGATACCAGGTCAGATGTTTGGTTATTATTATTTCCTTTTCTTATACCATTTTTTTTTTTTTTTTTCTATTCTTGTTTTTCCCGTTTTTTTATGATTTTTGTTTTTTTCCTTTGTTAGTTTTTCTTTTCTATCCCTTACTTATCTTTTTTTTCTTCCCATTTACTCTTTCTTTTGCTTTTTTTTTCCCCTTTTTTTCATCTCCTTTTTTTTTTCCTCTCCCCCTTCCCCCTTCCTTTTTATCTCCTTTATTTTCCCTTTTTCTTCTTTATATTTTTTCCCTCGTTTTTTTTTTCCCCCTTTTCTTTTTTTCTTCTTCTGTTCCTTTTCTTTTTTTTCCTCTTTCTTTGTCCCTTTTCCCTTTTTTTTTCTTATTTTTTTTATTTCTTCTTTCTCCTTTTCCCTTTCCCCAGTCCTTTTTTTGCTTCTATTCCTTTCAAACAACCCACCCAAAATAAAATCGAGGCCAGAAACCCAGCGTCGACGCCCCCCCCCCCCTCCCCCAGCTTCCCTTGAGAAGGTCGAGTGCCACGAGCATCGACACCCGGAGCGGGGGAGCTTTTAGGGGCGGGGCGTAAGCGGAAACCAGCCCCTTCTGAGCACCCAGGAGGGCAGCGGCTTCCCCGTCAGCGTCGCCCCGGCCTCCAAGTCAGCGGCCTGACCCACAGAAGGACGGTTCCCGCCCGAAAAAGGCGGCCCCTACTGGCAGAAGTACGGCGACGACTTCCGTACTACACACCCGATCCCGCAGACCACCTACGCGCCCAACCTCTCCCGCCTTGGCCACCCGGGCAGCCCCCCGGGGTGTGCCCCCACGCGCCCAAACACCACAGCAGCAGCAACAACAACCCCAGCGCTGGGCAAGGGAGATGCCCGCAGAAAAGCGGGGCCTTCAGCGGGGTTCCACCGCCGAGACCGGGTGTCCCTCCGGCCCTACAACAGCACAACCCCAACCAGACAGCTCGGGTCGGTCTCCCCCCAACAGCCAGTTGGCCCTTCAGGGGGAAAAGTCGCTGCAGAGACAGTCGAGTCTTCCGAACAGCCACTCAGCCTCAGCATCGGCCGGGGCACACAACCCCCACCATCACCACAGCAGCCGAAGCCCATTGCAGCAGCAGCCGGCCGTTTTACTCGGGGGGAAACCCCCCCTAGGGACAGCAAGCCGCGAGGGGTCAGCAAGGCCAAGGCATGAGAGCAGAAATTTGGAGCCCCCGTGCGTGCAGCGGCCTGACCTCTACAGCATGTTTCCAGCCCGCCCAGGTAACATGGTCAATCCTGTACCTTTTATCACCCCCAGAAGAGGTGATCCTAAGCCTGTTTTGAGGACCCCGTTAGCTGCAATCACGAGCGAGGTGTTTCACTTTCGAGTTGAAAGCATTTGGAGACTAATGGTTCCCGTTTTTTAGGAAAAAGCTGGTTCTCTAAATGTTTAGCTTTTTCATTACTTTCTGAGACATTTAATAAAAGTGAAAAAGGAGGAGAAAGAAATAAGGGGGAGTAGATATAACCCATAATTTTGAGCCTGAGTTTGTGATTTTTCTGTTTTGTGTGGTGGTGGCTGTGATGTGTGGGTGGTGTGTGTGTGTGTGTGTGGTGTGGATCCTTACACGGATAATCAGTGCCCTTCTAAAGCAGACTTTAACCGGCACGCCACCGTGGGCCCCCGAGGGCTCCGCTCAACCCCCAGAAGTTCTGACCCGCAGCGCTCGAGGGCCCTCCTCCTCCTCCTCCTCCCGCACCCCCTCCCGCCTCCACGTTATATCTCCGCTCGACCTCCGGGGGCGCCCTCGCACCGCCCCGCAGCCACGAGTATGCCAACACCATTTACGCCCCGCCCCCGCCCACCCCCCCGACGCCCATTTACCCCTTTTCGACGCTGACGGGGGACGGCCAGACACGGACACAAGGGGCCCCCGGGGGCCCCCAGCTACGACCAGGCGCCGCACCCCCACGCGGGCCAGGAGGACAGGGGCCCTCCTGGGCTACGGAGGCACCCCCCGCCGGGAAAAGGGGGGCCCGGGCAAGGGGGGCCCCGCACGTCCCCCACGCCCCCTGTGACGAGCCCCGGACCCGGAGGGCTCCCCCGCTCGTCGCCCGGACCCCTCGAGGGCCAGCAAACGGATCTATTTCGACGCTCCGGGGACAGGATCTCAGCTCGACGCCGAACAAAAAGGGGCGTCGCCGAAAAGCCCCGGCGCCGGGGCGAGGTAAATCAAGGGGCGGCGGAGGGGGCCCAAAGTACAGCTAATTGGGGGGAAAGGGAAAGGCCGGTTATTCCTGGGGTGGGGAAGGCGGGGTAAGCAAAAAAACTTTCAGTGTCCACACAAAACCCCAACTGAATTATATTTTATATATAATATAACTATAATATATATAAAATATATAATATATTATATATTATATATAATATTATATATATATTTTATAATATTTTATATGAAAATATTTTATATATTAATAATATATATATATATATATATTATATATAATATAATATAATATATAAAATAATATATAAAAGAGAGAGAGAGAAAAGGGAAGGACAGGCAGGCGGGCCCGGGACAAGTGGGAGAGGGAGCGAGAGTGAAAGCGAACAAAAGAGAGAAATTGGTCGCGCGGGAATGTGTAAGTTTTAAAAAATTTGGGGGTGTGTGTGTATTTTTATATATATATATAAGTGTTTGTGTGTATGTGTGTTTTAAAAGGGAAAAAGAGGGGAGAGGGGATTAAAGCTTAGGCAACGGAGACATTTTAACATAAGCCTTTCCCTTACATTTTTTACTTCCCATTTAAAATTTACGTGTCTTCGTTTGGAAAGAAAAAGGAAAAAAAATTAAATTTTTAAACAAATTACTGAAAAAAATTCACCCTTTTTATTTGAATTTCCCCCCTAACCCCCCCCCCGACACGATATAAATAACAATAATGGATGATAATGACAATGATGAAATTTTAATTGTTAAAAAATAAAAATTGGTGTGATAAAAATAACAATGACAAAGTCCTAAAATTTATATGATATAATGGTAACAATTACAAAAAATGATGACAATAGTAAGAACAATAGGGATAATAGTAAACTGATATGATTATGATTTTAATAATATTTTTTATAATAACATTATAATCATTATCCAGGTCATCACGAAAATTATTGTTAAAATTTCTTATCATCATTATCTATACATTTTATTAATCAGTACCATTCCACACAAAAAAAAAAAAAAACCCAAAAAAGAATAAAAAAATAAAGAAAGGGCCTTTAAAACAAAACCCTAAAAAAATTTTATATTAACATAAAAAGAAATGATGGGATAAGTATCACAAAAAAATATTTTTCTCTCTCTTTTTACAGGAGGGTGGTTTCAAGCGGTTTGGGGTGTAGGAGCCGAACTAAGGGTGGGATTATTACGTTAATTTTTTTTTCTTTTTTTTTTTTTTTACATTTTTTACTGTGACTTCTACACTATGTTTAAAAAGTTGGGTGTTCTAAAGCGGTTGACTTGAGTTTCCGGGGGATGAAGGTGAGGTGGATTCCATGGTTTGGGGTTGTTTTTCCCTTTTTTTTTTGTTTTTTTTTGATAGGATTTTGGACGAAATTTTGGGTTTTTATGTGTAATTTTTATAACTGTGTGTATATGTATGTTTTGATATGTATTTATGATGAGTATGTGTGGTTTTGTGGTGGTGTGGTGTGTTTTGGGGTGTGTACGTTTTGTAGTATGGATGTATTTATGTATGTTGTATGTATGTATGTATGTATGTATAGGGATGTATGTATGTATGTATGTATGTATGTTTTGTATTTTATGTACGTATGTATTTTTGTAGTATATGATGTAAAGTAGGTTTCATATGTATGTATGTATGAGTCTTTTTATGTATTTTTTCCCTTTTTTCTTTTTTCCCTTTTTTTTTTTTTGATAATCGAGAAAAAAAAGTCAAAACATCTTCCTTTCCATCGCATCTTTATCATGGGCCCAAACAAAAGCCCCATGAAAAAAAAACCCCGAGCTAAGGGGCCCCCATGAAAGTTCTCCTTTGGAATGTTGTCTTCCGAAAGTCTTCGTCCGCCTTTTAACTCGGGATTTTTTCTTGTGCATATTTGGGGCGATTTTAACAGGGAAAATTTTGGGAAAAAAAGCGTTATACAGTTGTTTTTTCCGGGCTAGAAACTCCGAGGGGAAAACATGTATTTTTTATAACTAATTGGGAATATCAAAAAAGCGCTGTCCATGGGATAAGCATTGCAGTCAACAGCGTAATGCACAGGTTGTAGATATTTTGATCACGATACCCCTTATCGCTAAATTTGTACTCACAGAAATTTGGGTGATTACGTATTTGGGATGTGGGGGGAGTAAATGACCAAAGATTATTTAAAATCAAGGCCAAAACAAATTTAAAAAAAAGTGAGGAAAAAAAGGCAGATATATAGATAACGATAGATTAAATATTATATATATATATATATATATATATAATATATATATAATATATAATTTATATTATTTTAAAATATATAGTGAAATGTGAGGAATAAAATAAAGAGAATGAGACAAACAGACATATAGACAGAGAAAAGGAGGAAAGCAGAGAGAGACAGAGAAACAAAGCCAGTCAAAACAGACAGACAGGGCAGACAGAGAGGGCAAAAAACGGGGGGAAAGAGAAGAGAAAAAAATAATGGGAGAAATTGAATAAAGGAAAAGAAGGGAATTTTTAATTGGGTTAATTTAAAACAATTGTAAATGCCCTTTTTTCCTTTCTCTTTTTCCCCCTCTCTCTCTCTCTCTCTCCTCTCTCTCTTCTCTCTCTTCTTTCTCTCTCTCTCTCTTTTCTCTCTCTCTCTCCCCTCTACCCTCATTCTCTTTTCCCCATCTTCTTTTATCCCTATGTTTTTTTTTCCCAAAAAAATCATAAAAAAATAAAAAATAAAAAATTAAAATAACCTTATTTTCTTCTTCGCCCGCTTCCCTTTCATTTTCACCAAATTAACAAAAGAATATTTGCAAATCCCATCTTAATGCTTTTCCCTTTCGTGTAATTTATATTTTGATTCTCCTTCTTCCAGGTGACGAGCATTTTTGTAAATATCTTTTGCTATTTCAATCTGTGCAATATCTCTTTTTTGGGTTTATGGTGTTTTCCGGTGAGGCTCGATAATTGGCAAGACCTTACGTCGAGCTTCTTCTTGCTCTTTATTTATAAATCCTCCAGGTGACGCACATTTTATAATCTGTCTTTTGCTTTTTTTTCATTTGTCATAATTCTTTCTTTTTTTCTTTTCTTCAGGTAACCTTCCGTATTTGGCAATGACTGTTCGACGAGCTTCTTCACATTCTCATTCCCACAGAAGATTTTGATTCTGAAGGGAAAATATGTTTAAAACTTTGAAAAGAAAGATGAAAAAGTATTACGTATATAAGAGAGAGACTTTTCTTCTGAAGGGACGTTCAAACCAACGGTGCAAGTGTATTATAATATATTTTTAGAGAGGAGAAAGAGGTTTTACCTCATGTTCCCCGATAATCTTTGCGTCAAATCCTAAAAAAAAAAGGCTGTCTCGTTTTCCCTATAAGCTTCAAAAAAGCATTTTGCCCCGCCTCTGACCTGATGACTCGGGAGCAGCGACCACGAGACGAAGCATGTCCAGTAGTCTTAATGTGTCCTCCTCAGCGAAATGACCTGACCTGGCATGACCTCGTCAGTGTTAATTCTTAGGCGTAATCCATACGTGTTTCTCAAACTTCCTTTGGTTTAGGAATCTCACAGGATCCGGGTTATTTTTTTTTTTCTCTCTCTACACGAAATTTGCTCAAGTTTTTTAGAGGGAAAACGGAGAAACAAAATGAGAAATGAGTTTTGTTGTTGCTTTGTGATGTCTTTTTTTTTTTTGTTGTGTGATAATAATGAGGTACTTTATTTTCCTTTTATTTGTACGGCGGTGCGAGGCTGTTGCTTGTTTGTCGTTTATCATTTAACACAAGCTGCAGCAACGAAAGGGTCTCAATCCATTTATTTAACATTTTGTATGTCAGTAGTTAGAGGTCGTATGTAATGTGATGTGTGCTGAGGTTTGCTTTTCGTTTATACTGTCCCTCCTCTTTCATTATTTTTCCGTTTCCTTTCTCCCCTTTCTATTTTTTTCTTTCCCTTCTCTTTTCTCTATCTTCTCTTTTTCATCTGTCTTCTTTTTTCAATCAATTCTGTTCCCGTTTTCTTTTTTTAACTTTCCTCTTTTTAAGTTTCCTCGTTTTCATCGTTCTCATCTTTTCCATCCCCTTTTTCATTTTTTAAAATCCTTCTTTCTCCATCACTTTGCCCATTCCTTTTTCCCCTTGCTTTTTTTTCTCTCTCTCTTCCTTCCATCATTTTTTTCTCTTTTTTTCCATCCTTCTCATTTTTATCATCCTTCTCCCCCTTCCCCCGTTTTCTACCTTTTATCTTCTCTTCTTTTCCAAACCATTTTTTTCCTTTTCAGCTACTTGTTTTTTTCCTCCTTTTCTTCTCCTTTTCACACTCTGTTTTTCTTTTCTAAACTTCTTCTCCACCTTCGTAACATCTTTGTTTCCTCTTATCCCCCTGCTCTTTCTTTCCCTTCTCGTCCATCCATCCCCCGTTCCTCTCTTTCTCCTTTTTTCCCTTTTCCCCCTCCTCTCCCCTTTTTGGTTAATCAAGTCTTTTCCCAAATTTTTTCTTTTCATTTTTGACGCAGCGACAGGAGTAAAAAATTGACTCATTAAACGTTACAACACGATCCCCGTGTTTTTAGAAGCAACGTGTTAGTACTCACCCACCAAACTTTCTTTGTCAAAGAAAAAGAACGAGTTTGTCGTTTTTTTTCATTTATGCGAAAAATTCTTTCCTATTACGAAGTTTGCCACTATATTCATTATAATTAAAAAAGTAACCCTTTTCCTTTTAATAGCCAAGCCAATTTCGGTGAGCAGAGGTAGCAGATGAAGACACCATCGCGTTCATTAAAATTCAGGAATAAAATTTTCATTTCAGAAGAACTGTTTTAACCCCTGAACCCATCTTTTTTATTCATGAGTCATTTGTATAGAGTGTTTAAGTGTTCTTCATGTTCTTGCAATTGTTCTCAATACTCTGTTCCTTTTACTGCATGAGAGAGAAATCAGGGAAATTTCCGTTCTCTTCATTTTTAAAAATTGGTTTACGATGTTTTGGGATTGTGGGCCCCCCAAGAAAAACCCCAAACTTTTTTCAACACTTTTCAACATGTAAAAAACCCCTATTAGATTTTAAATCAGGGTTATTTTTGTAGGTGATATTAATACATGAAAAAAAATCTGTCAAAGAAAATGGGTTTTTTGAAAACCCGGGGTGGGGACGGAATGAAACTTTTTTTGGGATAGTGAATAATTTATTTTTTTGGGTGTATTTTTTTTTCATTTTAATTTTTCTAAGGTCACAGGGAATTTATTTTTTTTTTTTTTTAAGCAAAAATAGCCAAACTAAAAGCTGAGTCACAAAAGAAAGGGGCCCAATGGATTTAGTGGTTTTTATTCCCAAAAAATACATTTAAAAACATTTGATGAAATTTGGAATTTAGTCCCGGAAGTGGGGGGACTAATCAAGCGCCCATTCGAACCCCTAATTCAGTTTTCTGAATTCCATTGATTTTAGATGCTGTGGTTGTGGTCGGGTTTTGACTAGGGGAAAGGGGGGAAAAGGGTGGGAGGAGAGGGCGGGCGGTTGGTCTCCCCCGAGGGGAGCCGGTGGGGTTTTTGGAGGGTATTTTGGGGGGCGGTCACCGTGTTCAAAGCACGGTCTGAGGTAAACCGGACGCCTTTCGGGGGACAGAAAAAGTCGTTCGCAAATTTGAAGTAACGGGAAATTTTATCGACTTTATGATTGCGAAGTTCGGGCGATCAGAGTGAACGTACGCAAAGTACCGTGACCCCCGCAGAGGTAAAGGGTTTTTTGGTTTTTGGGGAAACTTCGCTGGGCGGGGACGACGTGGGGTTTGGACCCGGGAAAAAACTCTTTCGGGAAAGACTTTCGACAGACCGGGGATGCCCCTTTCGGTTTTGGACGCATTTACAGCCTATCAAGCCATACTGGGACATAAATTTTCCGTCTTTTTGGGAGCTCGATCGCCCTTCTACAAAATCAGTCTATCACCCTTTTTCCGGGATCGGGAAAGTGCCACATAGTCCCTTTAAAAACCGGGGGGACCCACCCTTCGAAAAGGACGGGCCCGTTTGCCTCGAGAAACCAAAGACAGCGACGCGGAGGTTAATTTGGGGAAAAAGACCCCCGGGGCGCCGTCGAAAATTTTTTCCCGGAAAAAAAAAAAGGGTACTGCTTTTAGGATCGATTCGGAAAACGATTAGAGGGTTTTCAAAGTGAAAGACGAAAAAACCCAAAAGTTAACACCTCTGGCCCCATTTGGGAAAAACCAAGCGAGTCGTAGGGGGGCATTGGGCCGTGGGAGTCCCCCGTTTGACAGGCGACCGTTGGAAACCCACAGCCGGGTTATGGTAGTTTGGTATTTGCGGAGGGGTTGAAACAGGATAAAAAAGCTATCGTATTTTACTTTGGGGCAGCCCAGGGGACAAACAAGGACAAATTTTATGGAATGGTGACGGGCGTACAAGCTGGTTTATGGTTTGGGTTTTGTTGAGAACAAGGGGAAAACCATAAGGAAGGGTAGGATATGGTGGTTCAGGAAGGAAAACTGAGGGCTTAACGATTTTGAGGGAAAGTGGATCACCAGAGTGGTGCGCGGGGGGTTGTGTAGAGTTTTGGGTGGTTTGTCCCGGTGTGGCCCCTTCTTGTGTGCGTGCGTGTGGTGTGTGGTTTACGCTACACCCGCGGGGTCAGCCGCGGATTCTAGGCGGGCGGATACCAGTATTTGAACATGTTCTCGAAGTTTCCCAGCGGTGGACTGAGGCGGGCTCGCCGCACTTGCCACGTAGCCCTCGCACCCCTCGAAGTCATGGGGGGGACTGTTCGACGCGCTCCCCTAGCCAGACTTGTGGGTTGTGTAGCGCTGGGGGGAGGGGCGGGAGAGGTCAGTGGCGAACCGAAAAAATTTGATATTTTTTATAAAATAATAGGGATGATATGCATATTTTTTTCAGGAAGAAAAAGTATAAATGAAGTTCTTGAATTGTAAAAGTTGTTTTCCTTTTGAAATTTCCTTCGTAACATAAGCTGATTTTCAAGTAAAAAAGGGAAAAGGGGCATGTACCTGCGGAGCTGCGAGCAAAGAATCCGTCTGAGATCATGCGGGCGGCGGTTCCTGAGGGCGCGGGCGAAGGTGTCCATGGCGAGGATGTGGCCGTGGAACAGGTCACGAGGCTCGACGGACTCGGGGCGCACGCGGCCGCCCAGGGAGAAGCCCCCCTGCTGGAGACCTCCCTGTGGCCGCACGTGGAAAGAGGGGGCAGAGATGAGATTAATGCGTTTGGGTGAAAAAGAAAGAAAAAAAATATTTCTAAAAAATGTGTTTTCGTAGATCCCAAAAATTAAAATGCAAAAATGAAGATGGCAAAGTTTGCAGAGTCGTTACCTTTTTCAAGGACACATTTCATGACGAATGTGGCGTCGCGAATGTCTTGGGCGCAAGTGTCAGACGTTCCGCTGAACTCTGGGAAGCTGTCAGAGGCGTCGACGCATCCCAGCATGTTGAAAAGCAGCAGCCATGTAGACGTCGTGCTCGTAGGGGGCGGCCCATGAGGCGTGAGAAAGGCGGGCTTGATGTAGAGCTTGTAATGCCCTTTTCCAGGTTGAAGTGGCGCAGCATGTACATGGTGGCCATGGCGTCGGCCTCGTACTGGTGGCGGCGAGGGCAGCTGGCTGGGCTGGATCAGCAGCTGGCCGCGGAAGCCGATCTTGTCTTAACTGGACTGCCATGCGGTACAGCTGCGCCATGTGAGACATGTCGCGGGAAGAACTGCCTCTGGAGGACGCTCTGGTAGCCGTCGCGAGGATTGAAGAAGACGAAGTTCTCGGCGTCCAGACGCTTGGCGGCGTCCATGGCTCGCTTGACCTGGGCGCAGGCGTAAGCGAACACGTGGGCGTTTGGGGTTGGCGCCGGCGCCGTTCATGTAGCGGGGGTGGCGAAACAGGTCGGCGCTGTAGTAGAGGGGCCGCATCCCCGTCTGTCGCTGGAGGTCACACGCCAGGGTCACCATCTCGTCAAGGTACGGTTGGTCTCGTCGTAACTGTCTCCCTCGGGGGCCATGTCGCGGTCGCTTACCTGGAGGAAGCGTGCAAATTTAGCATTTATTCCCCAAAGTTCTACGACCCCCAACATTCCAACACCCTACATCTCACGCAACGAAAAATAACAAACACCCACCGAGTAGTACTTGATGTTGAGTTTGTAGAAGAACTCCGAAAGCAGCCATCATCCGGCGACTTGTAGTTGTCGAGGGACCGAGAGCCGTCGTCCCACGTCCTCTGGTGGGCGCGCTCGCCGTAGTGGTCGTCTGAGCCACAGTACCTGCGGGAGCCGGGCGGGCGTTAGGGGGCCGTCAGGAGTTCTTGTGGTTGGGGAGGAGAGAGCTGAGGCAAGTGATTTCGTTGTGTGTGTGTAAGTTAAGCGTGTATGTGTGTGTGTAAGTGTAAGATGTGTGTGAGTGTGTGTAAGTGTAAGGCGTGTGTGTGTGTGTGTGTGTGTGTGTGTTTTGTGTGTAGAGTGTTTAAGTGTGTGTTTAAGTGTAAAGAGTGTGTGTAAGTATAAGCGTGTGCATGTGTGTTGTGGTGTTTTGTTGTGTATGTGTTGTTCTTTGTGTGAGCAGGGCTGTGGAGTCGGAGTCGGAAGTCGGTAAAAAATGTCCCCGACTCCGACGACTCAACATAAATCGCAAAAATCCCATCTTTCAAACATTGCACACTTTATTCCTCCCAAGAGAATGAAAAATCATTATACTGCTCATTTTCAGTCTAATTACGCATAATTTTTTCGCAGAACGAATTACACAATAAATATGCCACCATAGAGTGCCTTATTTTCGATTTTGCTGACAAAAAAAAAATGTCTTATGACATCTTAGAAATCGCTAATTCATTCTTGTGAATTCCCGGCACGTCACGAATCAACGTGCAAGGTTGCCTACCGCTGTTGCAAAGCTCGCCTTCCACCACCTTTTCCTACGAAAGTGCTAAGTTGACGAATCTATTTAATTTGTAAATAATTAATATTAACGACTGTTTTATGATATTAATACAGTAAATAGCAAGTATATACAAGTTCTTCGTTATCAACATCTTAAAATTAAAAATTAAACGATTTAGAACTACCGAAATCAGTTAAATGCGCGCTCCCATCATACGTTTTCGTCTATCTATCGACATCGGATTCGGAGGTTCACACTTCCTTGAAATGTTTTGAATAGTCAGTTTATGATATAATCGCAATTAAAAAGACCGTGTTCACGGCAAATTAAATTGATAGGGGGGACATAAAATTTTGATATTCTTTTT
>NW_023665430.1:7500-12858 GCF_015228065.2 Penaeus monodon | reverse complement strand
CCCTTGCGGGAAAAATTTCCCCCCCGGAAAATTTAGGAAAAGAGAAAAGGCCTTAGGCGGGGGGCCGAAGCACATGCAAGCCATAGCATCGTGGCATAAAACAAGGGGGCGCGTCAGTCCGGAACGCGGAAGAGCCGAGGCCGAGTTTGCATGGACCGGGGCGGTGATCTTTTTAATATCCCCTGAAAAGCCCCACGATCGAGGGATCAGGTGACTCTCTTGGCGTGCTCGGCCCCCCCCCTGGCCCCGTCCCCCACCCCCCGGGAAAACATATCCCCTCCTCTGAATCGCCCAAATTTAAGGGACCGATTCCCCGCGGGGAGAGAGGGGGAGGGGAGAGGTCCTTCTTCTTCAGGTGTTTTCTTTTCTGCAGAGGACATGAGGACCCCCTTTTTTTTACAGAGCGATCTCAATAAAACCATTATTTTTAATTGGTATCCTCCCTCAGCATCGTAGAGACACCCAAAAAAACATATATACGAACGACAAGTGAGTTACAAAAAGGTATATATATAATAAAATTATATAAAAATAATATTTTTAAAATAAACAATATAATTATATATTACATAATTTTTAAATATAATTTTAATAAAATTATATATTATATATATATACATATATATCAACTAAAGATATATAAAATAATTTATAGTATTTTAACATATACATACAATGTATAAATCACACACACATACACACACACCACAACACACACAACAAACATTAAATATAATAATTTTAAATTTTATAATAATATTATATACATAATATACAATACAATAATATACAGAAAATTTTATAATAAAATTAAAAAGAATATATATTTTATATTTTTTATAAATTATTAATAAAAATAAAAACCATATACATAATTCATACTACGTAGTATATAAAACCATAATTTATAGTAAATAATTACATCAATGAATAATTACAACACACCCCCACACCACACCCCACACACAACACAAAAACAAATAATATAAATATAATATATTAATATAATATATATACAACATACAAAATTAATATATATATATATTATAATATAATTTATAAAATTTTATATATATTATTTAATATATGGCTGTGTCGTATGTGTGTGTAAATAAAATATTTATTTATAAATTTGTAATAAATTACATATGTAAATTGATGTATATAGTTTTTTATATAATTTGTATATATATATATATATATATTATATATAAAATTATTTATATATAAATATTGTGTGTGTGTTTTGGGGGGTGGGGGTGGGTTGTTGTGTTTTATAAAGGTTTTATATTATAATTACATATATAAGCACCAAAGACCCACACACACCCCCCCAACCCCAAACACACACACCCCACACAACACACACACACACACAAAATTAATATATATAATATATATATATATATATATATAATATATATACATATACCACAACAATATATGTGTGTGTGTCTGTGTGTCTGTGTGTTTGTGTGTCTGTATATATATATATATATATATATTATATATAAAATATATATATATATATATATAACATATACATATAACATATATATATATATATTTTTATATAATATATAAAATATTTTATACATATATAATGATATATATATATATATATTAATATATATATATATATATTATCATAATACATATATACATACACAACAACAAAACCCCACACACACACACACACACACACACACACACCACACACACACCACACATACACACACACACACCCATGTAGATCCATATGATCAGCAGGATTCCTGCTGAACAGATTGTAAATCAGGAAAAAGAAGGAACAAGAAAACGCACATCAGCCTTTCCTTGTTCTTCCATTCGTCGTTTTATTAACAGGCACACAGACATAGAGATAAACACACAAGAGACGCGTGTGTTTCTGTGTGAGTCTCTCTGTGTGTGAGTTAATCATTCAAACCAAAAAATAAGAAAGAAAGGGAAAAGAAAGAAGAAGAAGAAGAAAAAAAAATAGGACTCTGATGGGATGAAGATCAAATATTATCAAAGATGCATATTCCAGTTTTTCATTTGATCCCAATTCTAGTATTTTCACAACTGGCGAGTGTTCATGGGAAAGCGTGTTTATAAAAGTCGAGGGGCTTTTGCTCCTTTTTTGAAGATTAATGTTAAAAGTTTCCGCGCACGTTTTGGGCCATCAGTCACTGGGGATATGCGGGTCCGGGAGGGGTGGGTTGGCGGGGGGCTGGGCAGCAGGAAAATAAGGCAGGGTAATGGATAAAGGTTAGAAAATAAAAGAGTACAAAAAAGGGAAGGGAAATATAGATATTAATTCTATATCAGCTTATCTATGCAATGTGTGTGTATACGCGTGTGAAATCTAAAACTTCCTTCCTCCCGCATAAGGGTGAAATTCAGGCTACGAATTACTGTCGTTCTAATTGCTTAGTTACCTGAGGCGAGAGGAGCAACGAGTGGAACTAAATATTTCAACAAATGCTCAGATTTTCAAGACGGCTGAGCAGAAAAAGGGTTAGATTTAATGTGGAAAAGAACAGTGTTGGAGAAAGGAAACCCAAAATACATGCACACACACACACACACACACACACTCACACACACACAACACACACACACACACACACACAAACCACCACACAGATATATATAAAATATATATTATATATATATATATTATGTATAATATTTATATAATATATATATATATATAATATATAAATATATATATATATATATATATATATATAATATATATGCGCTATATTCTGGAGTGTATTTTGAAGTGGTGATGAAGATGTTGGTGATAAAACCCAAACTTTAACGAGGCAGGTTTAACCTTGCTGATAGGGCCGAGATCGGAAAGATCGGAAAGTGGGCAGTATTTCTTTAGGTACGAATGCCCCTACTAAGACACGGTTTTACTTTCGCGAGTGTAAGCGCTTGGTCGCTAGTTTGCTCGACCCCGCAGTAAGGAGCGATGATCAGGCGAGAGGGTGGCCGCTCGCCATTCACCAGGCGAGCCATGCCATTTGATCACACGAGGGGTGGCCGCTTGTGATTGGTTATTCCTTGTTCTGTGTATATATATGCCTACCTTTTGTCAAATAAACACTTGCGGAATTGTCACCACTTGTTTTACTCATCCTTCTCGGCTCTGAGGATACTCTGCAGTTAGCCACGGCTACACAAGGTTGAAGGAGGACTTGCTAATGGCGACGCCAAAGATTCGGGTGTTTCATTGTAATGCAGCGACGCCAAATAAAGATTCTCTTGCATTGATATTGCTTGAGGAAGCCTTGGCACTAGCACTAACTATAAGTTCCGTGCAAGCTAGAAAATATGATGGAAAGTTTCATTAACTTTGCAGATAATGTCGAATGCCATGGAGAGGGCTCACTTGAACCATTTCTAAACATCTCGAAAATCAGATTTAAAGTTCCCTCGGATAAGAATGTGTGCAAAGATAAACTGATGGTTCCTGCAAGAGCACACATGATCCTCATTATCATATTGAAGGGAGAAGTCAACATGGGGTATGTAACTTTGAATTTTGGCAGGTTCCTATTGTGTTGTTCATAATTTTGCAGATACAGTTTCTAAAACTGAAGGATTCCCAGATCTGAGGTCATGTTCTATCACTGTAAACTTTACAGCGCCAAAGTCGTAAACCACGCATGGAAAATATTTGAGATGTTCAGAAGAGGCATTCTGTGCATTAGCACTGTTCGCAGTGGCAGGCTTTGAAGAAAGAAACGTAATTCTAATACAGAGTTTGAGAATAGAATATGTGCCATCATTGAAAATTAAAGGTTGAGACATGTCAAGAAAATATAGACAAATAGATAACAATGTATGGACAGCAAAGTATCCCTTGAAGCCTGTCTAGCCTGTTACCTCTATTACTCGCTGGGATAAGGCATAAATCGAAGTGAAATTATTTGTCTTGCTCTAGCAAAGGATAAAAAATATAAAACTTCCTGTTTCTTATTCTAATTTTTTTCTGTTTTACAGGAAGGGCTTTGTGGCTTTTGATGAAAATATAGAAACACACTTCATGACTTCAAACCAAGAAGTCAGTAGACAGATTGGTCTGGCAACAGGAGCCATGAACTCGATCAACAAGAGCATTTGGAGATGTCGGTACCTATGCAGAAGGCCCGAGTTGCGTGTCTTAAAGGGCCCTTGATACTGCCAGTTTTGCTTATGGAACGGGAAACCCCTGAAGCTATCCAGTGTCTTGGATTTCCCGCCTTGATGCCTTTTTTGTAAAAAGTCCCTTCCCCGGGGATCAGGGGGTACAGTTGGAGGACCGTGCCCAACCGGCGGTTAAACCGTGCAAAATGGCAGGGGGAACCTTTTACTTGTTTAACCCGGGATCCCCAAACTTGGGTTTTATGGCCACCAGCTCGTCCCCCCTTTTGGGGACGACCCTGCCCCCAGGTTGTCTCTCTGCGAGACAACCCGGGTGGAGGAGCCCGTGGGAGACCTGGGAAACATCATGGCTTGGGGAGCCGACGAAAAAAATGTCGCGAGGGGAAATTTGAGATGGGCCCCCCCTGGGGTGTCTGGAGAATCGCCCCGAGGGGTCTCCCGGGGGGAAGCAATGGTGGATGGCCTGCGGGCCCCCCTCGGGTTTTTGCCCCTTTATGATGGATATAATTTTGATATATAAATATATAAAATTTTAATAAATTTTTAAAAAATATATCTTTTATATATAAAACATCACCATTAGCCTGAATCAGTCAAGGTGGGGCAAAGCCTCTCCCAAACTTTTCAACTTTGTTGTCTTTTATTTTTTTTTTCGGTTTGGGTCCCAAAAATTTTGGGACGCCATTTGTCATTTGGGCTGGTTTTTGGCCTCTTTTTGTTTTCTATAGCCCCGGGCTGTTTTTTATTTGTTTATCTGTCGTCCGTCTCCGATATAATTTACTGCCCATTTTCCCTTCCCAGCATCAACCCCTCCACCCTCCCCCAACCCCCGGGAAATATCATATAGCTCCAATAAATTTTGGTTTTATTCTATGTTTTTGATCCATAGGCTATAAACCCGGGGGTTCCTTTTTTAAAAAACTTTTTTTTTTAAACATAAAAGGAAGGAGCCCGTTAGTATGCTTTTGGTCTACCATAGGGAAAACAACCTAGATAATGCATCGCTGATTTCACCTTTTGTGTTTTTAAAGAGGTTTTCCCTGAGGGAATATACTTGTCCAATACCCCTAGGTTCGCCGGGAATATATCGTTCGAATTGAAACTTTCGGGTTTAAAATTTATTTTTTTTCTTGTTCATTTCCCAAGTCCAAAATTTTTAGACCTTTTTCTATTAAAATCATTTTTTTTGGGTTTTCG
>NW_023665429.1:5000-10000 GCF_015228065.2 Penaeus monodon | reverse complement strand
CGGCGCGCTCGGCTCACGCACGACTGCCATTCGCCCGTGATAAAAGACACAAAACCTATAGAAACGTACTTCCTACATCCAAAATTGTTATTCTTACTGTAATCGTTTTTATCGACATTAGGACGTTAAAGGCGCGAAAGAATATTCTTAGCGAATAATGACAGAAGGAGAGGAAAGTGGGGAGAGCCGCGTCGTCGCAACTTTCATCAGCACTTTTGCCTTCGTAAGAAATGACACTCGGACGCCAGTGGCTTCTTGCAGCTGCTGCGTGTCGGACCTTTTGCTTCCCTTCTTGTGCCTGAGAACAATGATTTACCTTGACTCTTCCTTACTTAGGTGCTCAGGGTATATATATACACACATCTCTCTCTCTCTCTCTCTCTCCTCTCTCTCTCTCTCTCTCTCTCTCTTTCTCTTTCTCTTTCTCTTTCTCTTTCTCTTTCTCTTTCTCTTTCTCCTTTCTCTCTCTCTCTCTCTCTCTCTCTCTCTCTCTCTCTCTCTCTCTATATATATATATATATATATATTTATTTATCTATATATATTTATATATATATTTATATATATTTATAAATATTCATATACATTTATATATATGATATAAATATATATATAATATATATATTTATATATATATATATATATGTATATTAGATATTATATATATATATTATATATATATATATATATTATGTATGTATGTATGTTGTATGTATGTATGTATGTATGTATGTATGTTGTGTGTGTGTGTGTGTGTGTGTGTGTGTGTGTGTGTGTGTGTGTGTGTGTGTCGTGTTGTGTGTATGTGTGGGTGGTGGGATGAAAATCATTCTGCAGAAATCAGAAGAAAACGAACCAAATCCCATATTTGGTTTAGGAAAAAGGTACGAGGAACACTATCTCTGTATGAGAATGCTTGCCAAGAGCAACCATTTACCTGGTTTTCATTAACTATCAAAAAGCTTTTATAAGGTCCGAAACTTGGAATTGTTCCAAATCCGAATCGATGACAAAGATACGAGACAAATTTAACAGTCTATCAAGGCTAACTTTCGACAAGTTTGTGATGTCACCTGACTCTTCAATTTATACTCTGAAGTTTCCTGCAGAGATTGAGATCACCAGGAGGGAAACGTTATCAATGGTTGCAAGATCAACAACCTTCGTTATGCAGAGGATAGAGTTCTCACGACCACTTCGCAAATGACCACCAAAAACTTATTGATACTGTTGTGGAAGCTTGGAAACACCTTGGCCTCCTTGCCTAAAAGAAAAAATGCATGATAATTTCGAAGTCAGAGGTCCCAGCAACTTGTCCATTGCAACAAGAAGTAGAAATCCAGCAGGTCTCTCCTCCTTCAAGTATTTATGAGCTCTTGTCAGCTCAAATGCTCGTTACAAGAAGGAAATCAGACGCAGAATCGGACCACCAAAGTCCGGAAAGCAGACAAGCAGACTTGACTGGTCGACTCTACTATATGGTTGCGAGTCCTGGACACTGACGGCTGAAACTCGGCGCAATACAGAGGCCGCGGGAAATGTGGTCCTGCCGCAGGATGTTGCGCAGCCCTTGCCCGACAAGCGTCCAACGATGAGATCCTCAGAAGAGTTGAACAGGGAAGTGAGCTTCTGGAATTGATCAGAATACGACAACTCAAAATCCTCGGTAGGTTGGGGTAGGGACAATAATGCCATAGTCGACCAGTAACTGATGATGGCCATCGATATATAGATACACGGTCACACACACACACACACACACACACACACACACACACACACACACACACACCACACACACACACACACACACACACACCACACACACACACACACACACACCACACACACACACACACACACACACCACACACACACCACACACACACACACACACACACACACACACACACACACACACACACACATATTATATATATATATATATATATATATATATATATATATATATATATCATATTATATATATTATATATATATATATATATATATATATATTATAATTGTATATATAACATATATATTATATCATATTATATGTATGTGTGTATGTATGTATTTATGTATGTATGTATGTATGTATGTATGAGTCAATATGTGTATGTATGTATGCATGTATGTATGCATGTATGTATATATATATGTGTGTCTTCTTCTTCTTCTTTTAACGGTAGGTTCATGTCTGAGCCGCCGTGGTCACAAGCATGATACTTAATTGTAGTTTTCATGTTGTGATGCTCTTGGAGTGAGTAGTGGTAGGGTCCCCAGTTCCTTTCCACGGAGAGTGCCGGTGGTACCTTTTAGGTAATCATTCTCTCTATTATCCGGGCTTGGGACCAGCACTTGACTTGGGCTGGCATGCCCACCCAGTGGCTAGGTAGGCAATCGAGGTGAAGTTCCTTGCCCTAGGGAACAACTCGCCGGCCGGTGACTCGAACTCGAACTCAGATTGCCGTCGTGACAGTCTTGAGTCCGACGCTCTAACCATTCGGCCACCGCGGGCTTGACGATCATGGGCTTCCATGATTTTTTTCTTAGCAATTTAGAGCGGTGGTTTGCCATTGCCTTCCGCCCGGTGTTTTTATCGAGTCACATCTCTATTTACCCGGCACTAACTTGAGCTGGCTTGGCCAACCCAGTGGCTAGGCAGGCAATCGGGTGAAGTTCCTTGCCCAAGGGAAACAACGCGCCGGCCGGTGACTCGAACCCTCGAATTCAGATTGCCGTCGTGACAGTCTTGAGTCCGACGCTCTAACCATTCGGCCACCGCGGCCCCCGTTATGCATGTACAGATCTATTTATCTGTGATTCCTTTTTCCCTTCTTTCACCCTTTTGGTCATAAATGTGTGTATATACATATATATATATATATGTATATATATATATATATATATATATATTATTAATTATATATTATATATACATATATATTATATCATATTATATGTATGTATGTGTATGTGTGTATGTATGTATGTATGTATGTATGTATGTATGTATGTATGTATGTATGTATGTATGTATGTGTGTGTATGTATGTATGTATGTGTGTGTATAATATATATATATTTTTTTTTTCTTTTTTTTTTTCTCAACAGCCATTTATTCTACTGCAGGAAATCGGCCTCTCTCAATTAATTATTTTAGAGGATATTTGGCTGTCTCCACCCTTGCCTGATTGGATTCCCTTCTTAATCAATCGCGGTTCGGTGTTTAAACCTATGCCACGCGGCGACTTCCCTACGACACCTGCGTTTTGACTCCCATGGCGATACGTCGTTTTCTCGCCGTGAGATCCAGTCCAATGCTCTAAACACACACAAGCACACACACACACACACACACACACACACACACACACACACACACACACACACACACACACAACACCACACACACACAAAAACAAAAAAACATAAGATCAATATATATATATATATATATATATATAATAATATAATATATATATATAATTAAAAACCTTTGGTTTGGAAAAATCCCTTAAAAATCATTCAAGGGATTTTTATGCAATGTGTGTTTGTTGTTGTGGGGTGTGTGTGTGTGTGTGTGTGTGTGGGTGTGTGTGTGTGGTGTGTGTGTGTGTGTGTTGTGTGTGGTGTTGTTGTGTGTGGTGTGTGTGGTGTTGTGTGTGGTGTGTGGGTGTGGTTGTGGGTGGTTTTAAAACACATATATTTGTATTGAAATGTATATGTATTGGATATAGATGTGTATGTGTGCATACATATGTATGTGCACGTATATGTAATGTGTATTTGTGATTTTAATGTGTGTGTTAAAAAAGAACAGTATGTATTTGTATTTTATAAATATATATATATATATATATATATATATATATATATTATATATAAAATTATATTATATATATATATAAAATAAAAATTTAAATGTATATAAGATATATGTAGCATATGCATACCGTGTGTGTATTTATATGCGCATGTAGTGTGCAGTGTGTGTAAAAATATGTAAATACGTATGTATGTATGTAGTATGTTGTGGGGCAATTGACGGGTTTAAAATAATTTAGCAAGTACCATTTGCGTAAAGGCAGCTTGGAAACGAAATCTAGAAACGATATTAAATACTTCATAGTGAGACTGTGGCCTTGAGTGACGTAACATAACCTTCATCTAATGTTTCATAAATACATAGATAATGACGTGACGATGATGTAATGCAAATAAGTTTACTAATTAAAACATTTTAAGTTCCATGACAAGACTCCTAATAAACTCATGGTGAAATAGGAGTTTTATATCTACAGTAAGTATATCACGCGCGCGAGCGCGCACACACACACACGCACACGCACACACACCCAAAACGCACAAATATATACCCCACACACCACACAAACACAACACACACACACACACACGCACACACACACACCACACACACACACACACACACATATATATATATATATTGATATATATATTTAATATATATATATATATATTTATTTATATATATATATATATCATCAGCCTGAGTCAATCCACTGCAGGACGTAGGCCTCTCCCAATCATTTCCAATTTTGTCAGTCTTATCATGGTCTGGCTTTGACCTCTTTATATTATCTATAACTCAGTCTGTTACTTTCTTTGTCCATTGTTGTACTGTCTCTGATGTATATGACTGCCCATTGCCATTTTTTTTTTGATGCCCCCAAGATATATCAAGTCTGTTCCTTGATCCACGTCACTCTCATCTGATCTCTCAGGCTAATTCCAGCATAAACCCTCTCCATTTTCATTGGTTGTAGTCCATGTTTTGATCCATAGGTCATAAGTGGTAGGACACTTTGGGTAAAGATTTTATTTTTTAAAACATAATGGCAAGGAGCCTCTTAGTAGTACGTACTATGTCTGCTGAAGGCGCTCTACCCTAGACTGATGCATCGCTTGAATTCTCTTCGCTAGAAGCTAGGGCAACTGTATGAGTTGCCCTA
>NW_023665428.1:0-12860 GCF_015228065.2 Penaeus monodon | reverse complement strand
AAAAATACAATCATTCAGAGACGAGCCTGTACAGCTTACATAGCATAATACACCTAGAAATCAGCCTCTAAGGACAAAAGATTCATAGAGACACCCAGTAGTCTACAAATGAAAATCTAATGAAAGGAAAGGTGAATCACTACTAGCCACTTCGTACAAATATTAACATGAAAAAATGCACCCATAGCTTAACTACTAACACTAGTCCCTAAGATAATAGCTAGTAAATGGCACACGCTACTACATGATGTAAAACCGTCGCCTACAGTTTATAGGTGTGAATACTTGTGGCTGAAATGAAATCTGGGACACCATATGCCTCAACTCCCAAACACGATAGTAGCATTGTTGCTTACCGACTGAGTCATAAGCCACAGATCCTACCTCCCTACTCCCCTAAAGTACGGAGCCTGCTACAGGCGTTACAATATATATTATACACCTAGACAATCAACTGCTACAGGCGTTACCAATATGTATTATATACTTAAGAACGCAGACCTGCTAAGGCGGTTACCAATATGTATATATACCTTACGACAACGCACCTGCTTACACTGCTCTAACCAATATGTTTATCCTTAGCCAAAAGCAGCCTGCTACAGGCGTTACCAATATGAATTATACACCTTGGAGAAACGCACCTGCTACAGGCGTTACCAATATGTATTATACACCTTAGAGAACGCAGCCTGCTACAGGCGTTACCAATTCACAATGCATTCAGAGAACGCAGTCTGTACAGGCGTTAACATAACATAATACTTCTAGAGAACTCAGCCTGCTACAGTGTTACCAATATGTATTATGACCTTAGGAGAACGCAGCCTGTTACAGGCGTTACCAATATGTATTACACACCTTAGAGAACGCAGCCTTTACAGGCGTTACCAATCACAATACTTCCAGAGAACGCAGTCCTCTACAGGCGTTACCTATATACAACCTTAGAGAAACCAGCCTGCTACAGGCGTTACCAATATGTATACACCTTAAACGCAGCCTGCTATAGGCGTTAACAATACACATAATACATTCTAGAGAACGCAGCCTGCTACAGACGTTACCAATATACATAATACACCTTAGAAAATGCAGCCTGCTACGGGCGTTACATATATAGGATATTTTCTTATGTTCAACTGTTGGACTGAGGAACAATAACGGGGAATTCGGCCTAGAGACCATCGCTTCTATTGTTCATTCTTTAGCCGCAAATTATTATTCTAACTGGAGGTTTCTCAACTTACCCTGTCATTCGTCCACTGTTGTCATGTCCACAACTGAGCCAATTACAAGAGGGTCCTCCAAGGCGGCATAACACTTGCTGGGGAAGACCGGTTTGAACTAGATTCCTGGCTTGCAGATGGTTGTGAATTGTGTGTATTCCTCCTTGTTCTAGGCATAATGAACTGATAGGCAGATCTAAAAACTACAAAAGAAACTATAAAGTAGGGTCACAGGTAAGCAAAAGTTAGAAAAATTGCCCAATAAATATTTGAAAAGTTCATGAGACAATAAAACATTTGATAAAGTTAAATAAGACAGAAAAACATCGCAAGTAAAATTGAAGTAAAAGGTGCACACTAAAAGATTATACAGAAAAAAGCCAAAGAAACCAGAACACAGTAAAATGATATAAATGAAACCTACTAAAAAACAAACAGTAAAAAGTTAGCAAATGACCAGAATAATAATACAAAAACAGAGTAAAATGAAGGTTAAAGAAATCAAAAAAAAAAAAAAAAAAATCTTTCTTAGTAAAAAGATGCTGAGAATTCAGTAAAATTGACAGTAAAGGACTACAAATTAAAAACACAGGAAAATACAAAGCAGTAAAAGGAGCAAAAATAAAAAGAATACTAAATCAAACAAACTAATCAAACACGTAACACTGAGAAACACAAAGTAGTAAAATCAAAACCGAAAAAAAATCACAGTGCCAAAAAGATGTGGAGGCTATACATATAAAACATACAGGACGGAGTTAAACCCATTAAAACATTAAAGAAAAGGCAACAGAAACGGGGAAAGGGCCGGGCAAAGAAAACGAGCTTAAAAACAAACAAGACTTACCTCATTACTAATGAACTGATAAAGCCAACCGGCTTTCTACAATCACCCCCCACCGACTGTCCACCATAAATATAGGTTGTAGCGATTGCAACGCCCCTGGCTAGGTAGCGGGGGTGCCAGGGTGTAAGGGTGCAGTACTGCCAACCTTATTCTTTAGGCTCGTTTGGGTGATTGCGTCCCCGAGTCTGACTCTTCATGTTCTAATATTTGTAAAACTTATAAAACAGAGACGGGGTAAGATTAAAAAAAAAAAACATGGATAAAAACAATGAAATAAGCAAGACAGCAGAGGAATCATGAACAAATAAAACGACTGGAGGGGTGGGGGCAAAAACAAGAGTATTCTGATCAGTTATACATTAATTTAGGCACCAGATTATCTTAATTCAGTTTGTATGTATAGCATGGCACTTGGCCACGTACTAAAAATCCAGCGAAAAGAAATCAGCATCCAAATCATACACCACTCCTCAGTCACACGGCAAAAAGACCCCCGCGGAAGGTGTTAAGCCTCTCAAGATAAGAGAAAAAGAGAGTCCCAGTACAATGTGCGGTCCCTTTTAAGGTAGAGGGCGCGCACGTCTCGAGTTATATTAAAGCTTCCCGAAAACAATTCAATAAGGATAGTAAAAATAATTAGAAGATAAAACGATAACCAAAAAATTACGAAGTGATACAGCAAATAAAGTACAAGATAAAAGAAGATAAAAACAGATAACAACGAAAGCGAAGAAAACGTAAAACGAAAAAGGGGTTAATTTAAGAAAAAAAGTAAAGAGATCGAGATAAAAGATTAAAGAATCAACACATGCACACCATCACAAAGCTAAAAACAGGCAAAATGAACATAAAAAGGCAAACTGAACATAAAGTAAAAACAATCATCTGGATGTCAATACTCTCTTTAAAGTATATTCGGTGGCGAGAGGCAGCGCTTTCACGGATCCTTGAAAGTGTACGGGCTCCGTCACCGGCAACAGAGAGGGATGCAGCGGTTTGTTTCACTACATGTCCCTCCTCCTGACTTCGATCTTCTCCTCTCCATCGTCAACGTTCGTCGAAGGCTTCTAATCTCTCCGCGGTCCCTCACGCTCGGTCCGGCCATTCACTCCAGAACGTATCGGCAGGCACCAGGCTGTAACAGGGGAACGCACAGAGACCACGAGAGGAGCGATCGGAGGCCGACCACCCACGACAGAGGGCAACGGGCGCCACTACAGGTTCCGAGAAGAGGGACGAGCGAGACACGACACCTGCCCTCTAATACCGACATAACTGTGGCTGGACTAGAGCATAACGGCAACACCCCTGCGAAAAGAGCTCAATTAGTACATAGACTTAGCTGTGAACACAATATGCATCAAATGAAAAGATATCCAGTGCAATAAATATATCTAAAACTAGAATACAACCTAAATTTAAAAGAAACCCAAATAAAACAAAACCAAGGAAGGATAAATGCAAAAAAAAATAAAGATAAAAAAAGAAATAAAAAAAGGGCCACACAACGCCATAAGACAAACAATATTAAACAATAAACGAAAATACAAATAAAAATACATTACAGTAAGAAAATATGATGAGAAAGGATAAGATCAAGGTAATAGTTTTAAATATATTATTATATATACAAACAAAACAGAACTATAAGATACAGAAATATTGTGCAGTTCAAAACTCAAAAGCAACAAAAGAGGAAGCAGGTCACTGCCCTTTCGAGACATCCTGTAAGATTATAGCTTGTTAGGTACACGGCAGCCAGAGAGTAACAGCACTTCAGCAAGATCGTCAGGAACGTCTGGATCAACTGTTGCCTCACCATCTCCCTAGACTGTGGAAAATGCAGCTCATCACTGACGTCGAAGGGACGTAACTGATTGAGATCGAGCTTGCTTGCCTTCTGTGAAGGAGAAGATCCCTAATGATCCTTGTCCAGGACCCAGTGACTTCATAATCCTTGCAGGGCCAAACCACTTTTCCCTCTCAACCATGCCATTAGCCTGTGGATGGAAAATGGTTGTATAACTGCTCTTGATGCTTAGCAACTCGCAGACTTTAGAAAAGAGGACATTCTTGAATTCTGTGCCATTGGCATTTTTGTAGTAACTTGGGTGGGCCAAACAAGGTCATAAAATGGCGAAGAAAATCTCAGTATGGATAGCACATACCTATTTCCTTCAGTAGTTGTATCAAGCTCAAGGAGATCAAGCGGAAGTGTTGCTGGAAAGCAAGAGCTGCACCTTTATGTCGTTGACAAGCTTGGCAGCTGGAACAAATCTTTGACGGTACGAAGCATGTTTGGAAAGTAAAACATGTCACATAACTTACAGTGAGTGCGTTAAGTCCCTTGGTGAGCTGCACTGAGGCTACAATAATGAGCGAGTCGAAGTGCCGCACTACGGAGGGCCTTTGGTACCACTAACTGATGAAGGACCCCATCTGGAAAATGGCACACATGGTAAAGTACATCACCTTTTATTTCAAACTCATCTAGGCAAAGCGGGAAACGACGCTTGGCAAGTTTTTTCCTCTTCTAAGAGATAACTTCCTTCCAAAGAGGATCTTCTAACTGCTGAAGTCTGAGTGTTTGAGGTTCAATATCTTGAAGCCAGATGGCTGCAATGGCTCTACTATGGGTCAAATGCTCTAACTCCCTCGACAACTGCCAATGCTTCTGCATCAATTGCTGGTACCTTAGCTCAGCATCCTCATTGAATACTGGGTGATGGAGGCATTATTACTGGTACGGATTTTCGTCATTTCAAGTTCATGAGTGAGTCGTACCTTGCATTTTTGTAACGCTCTCTTTTACCTCTTTTTTCCCTGTAGATATTTTGTCGTTTGCTCACATGATGGGACAGAGCATCACCTGAGAGTCCTTGGGTATCTGTCTGCCTCACCGGTGTCTCAAAATCTGCCATCACAAAAGAAAAATATATATATATATATATAATAATAAAAAATAATAATTTATATAACACGAATCACACTTTGAACAAATCTCATCTCCAGGCCCAAGGACGATCAGGGGAGGCAGGCCTGTGCCTGGCCTGTTCCTAGCCTGTGCCTGGCCTGTGCCTGGCCTGTGCCTGGTTTGAGCCTGGCTTGAGCCTAGCTTGTGCCAGGCTTCCGCGAAATATACGGTGAATATGGTTTGGCAAACCAGAGACTACCAATCCTACTCACTACGCCCCTTGTGAATAATTAGGTTCTTATCAATGGGCCTCGTTTCGTCTCGGGCTAAATCGAAACCTAATTCACCCTCGTCTATTTACTACACTCCAAAAATATATACACAACATTCCACACACAAATTTATTGTACTTCCCTTTTTTTCCCACTTTCACAGATTTATAGTTTCCTTCTTTTCCAGTTCCACTTTCCCTGCTTTCAGCGATAAGTCCCCGAAAATAATTAACTTTTACGTTCATTTACCTAAGTAAATATTAAATTATATATACACAAAAAATACCCAGACTTCTCCGTCAATCCCAATACCCTAATTAATCAACCCTTACCATGTGTGGATGGTCGGAGGACTAAACGAGACAATGAACCCATACTTAGTGGCCCACCTTCGCCATGTCACGGATGGCCCCGTCACAGCCTTCTTCCTTTCCAATTATAGCTGAACACCTGAACACCCAAGACCTACTGTCCGAATTACAAGTCGCATGCTTGTTTGTCACACAATATCTTGCTAATATCTCCCATTAGTGATCTTTTACATACGAAAATGTCATTCCTTTACAATATATGTGTGTTTGTCATTATGTTGTGTGTGTGTGTTTGTTTGTGTGTGTATGTGTTTGTGTTGTGTGTGTTGTGTGTGTATGTGTGTTGTGTTTGTGTGTTGTGTGTGTGTGTGTTCGAATGTGTGTGTGTGTTCGTGCCTGCGTATTGTTGCTTATTTGGTTTTTTGTGGTTATGTGTGTTGTGTTGTGTGTGTGTGTGTTTATGGGTTTGCTTGTGTTTATGCGTTTTTATTTGTGTGTGTGTGATTATGGGTTTATGTTTGTGTGTGTGTATGTCTGTGTGTCTGTTTTGTGTGTGTGTGTGTGTGTTTTCCTGTTTGTTTACGTATGTGTGTTTGTATGCGGTGTGTGTTTGTAGTTGGTGTGTGTTTGTAGTTGGTGTGTGTTTGTATGTGGTGTGTGTTTGTATGTGGTGTGTGCTTGTATGTGGTGTGTGCTTGCGTGTGCTTGTTTGTGTGTATATGTGAGTTTCTTTGTGTGTTTGTGTGTGTGTGTGTGTGTTTGTTTTGTGTGTTTGTGTGAGATTGTGTGTGTGTGTGTGTGTGTGTGTGTTGTGTTTTGTCTCTGTGTGTTGGTGTGTGTGTGTTTGTCTCTGTGTCTGTTTGTGTGTTTGTGAGTGAGTGTGTTTGTTTGTCTCTATGTGTTTGTGTTTTTTTTTTTTTTTTTTTTTTTTTTTTTGTGTGTGTGTGTGTGCATGACACAGGCTGTGAACATATCTCAGTGTGACAATTTCGTCTATGTTTTCCACAACACCAATACACATACCATTCTTCAGGCGAAGAGGTCGGGTCGAGTCATTTAGCACCCACACATCAATCTATGAGTTTACACTCTGTGAAGGGAATGCGGAACAATCACTTGACATGCAACACCAGCAACAACAGCTACTTCTCTGAAAAAATATTTTGGTACAGTGCAAGACACAAAACAGCCGCTGCTTGGAGGGCATGAAACAGTTCTAAAAACTCTGAGTTGCATTGCAGCTAAAGAAGACTACTGAGCTTCTGAAGACTCGCTGACACACTGGATAACCTGTGTGGTGAATCAACTAAGGGCATCCGTGGCCAGGGTCCCGCACTATTGACTTCCTTCCTCTTTTGCTAGTAAGGGACATAAGTCGGTACCTGAAAATCCCCTTGTGTACAGATCCCCTGAAGGTCTGGTAACATGAGAAGTACTTGGGGGTAAGTTCCAGTGTGTATCACTTAATGCTCATTTAAAGTAATAATTAAACAAACAAAAAACATATGGAAATAATAATATATAAAACCAGGAAAACAATAGAATACAAAAAGGGCCCTATGCTTATTATAAAACTGCCGTGCACAAATAAAAGCAATTTCAAAATGAAGTGCTAAGCTAAAGGCTTACACTAACTACTGAGAAAAAAAAAGAGAGTCCTAGATGATCCTTAGGTAAAAGACCTTTAAATAATATTTTTAAAAATCTCTTAAAACACGGCGGCGTAGAAGCACTGAAGGTGCATCTCGAAGGAACGTAAAATAAAAACAAACCAACAGAAAAAAAAAATAAGGCAAAGGCTAAGAGTAAGCAAAAGCACAGAAGAGTAAAAGCCAACAGAAGAATAAAACCAAGTCCTGAGGGGATAGTGAATAAAAATAATAAATAGAAGTAAAACCATTAAAATGAAATCGCAAGGTATCACTAAAGGAACATGTTTTCTTATAAGAAATAGAGATCACGTCCAGCTCCTTGTAAAATAAAAATATCAGGCCGTCAAGCAAAGGCCTGAGAAACAGTGGTTTTCTTGTGTGAGGAAGAGGGGATAGATGTCCGAGGAGCAGACATTAAGGTGGGTGTAGGACAGGATGTGGTAGATGGAGTGGAATAATGAGATTACCTGGTGCAACAGGAAAAGTAAAAAGGAAAGGTAAACATTAGGAAAGTGGTAGAGACTGGAACATCTGGAATCTAGAAATGGAAGACTTGATATAATTTTCACAGAATGACTATTAGTAAACCTGAAATAAGAGAAAAAAGCTGTTGGCCGGCACTTTATGCACGTCTGTCATCTTGTTCTCGTTTCCTGATATCCATCCATCTAATCTTTTCTCTTTCTTCTTGTTCTCCACTTTCTGTAGGCTCGGCAGACAGCGCTCTGAAAGGACAAAGAGGATTTTGCATAGAGACATCCGCAGTAGGAAATACTACATCCATCCCAGAAATAAATGAAATGGAAAATGGGGAATCACCTACCTATGACCTACATTACCTAAACCTACAATTACTTAACCCATAAATATAATATATGCACCCATATGCCATTAACTACTAAACCACTATCCCCTAAAGATAATAAACATAGTAGGGTGGGCACACGCTTAATAATGTATAGCCGTCGACCTACAGATTCTATAGGTTGTGACCTACTTGTGTGCTGGGAATAGTTGAAAAGCTATTCACTCGTGACACCAGAGGGCCTCAAACTCCCAAACACGATAGTAGCACTTGGTTGCCTCTAACTGACTGAGCCATAAGCACACAAATTCCTACTCCTCCCTACTCCCCTAAAGTACGTAGCCTGCTACAGGTGTTACCAACATATATTATACACCTTAGAGAACGCAACCTGCTACAGGCGTTACCAATATGTATTGCATACCTTAGAGAACGCAGCCTGTTACAGGCGTTACCAATATGTATTACACACCTTAAAGAACGCAGCCTACTACAGGCGTTACCAATACACAATACATTCCAGAGAACACAGCCTGCTTCAGTCGTTACCAATATGCATTACACACCTTAGAGAACGCAGCCTGCTACAGGCGTTACCAATACACAATACACTTCAGAGAACGCAGCCTGCTACAGGCGTTACCAATACATAATACATTCTAGAGAATGTAGCCTGCTTCAGGCGTTACCAATACGCATAATACATTCTAGAGAACGCAGCTTGCTACAGACGCTACCAATATGCATAATACACCCTAGAAAATGCAGCCTGCTACGGGCGTTACAAATATGGGCCTAAAACCCCTAATACACCCTAACATGTCAGGGATATGAAGGAGTATGGAGAGTAGAGGAGGAGGGGAGATGTGTGACGACAAGCTTAAGAAAGCAGAGCGGCGATCTCAGATCCCCCAAGGAAGTTCTAGTTTCAACAACCACTTCTACCGCCTAGAACGTGGCACCCAAAGGTGCACGAGGTGCACCTCACCTGTGCTGGCACTACTCGCAAGCACCTTGTGCGAGACGAGCGGAGACACTCCTTAACCCTGGCAGATATCCATCAAGCTGCCAGAGGGACGAGGCACCCTTAGGCGCGCCCAAGGCGCCACTACCCACACTCACGCATTGCGAGACGAACATAATGTCTCTCACGAGGAGCGGGCGGAGACGCTCCACGACCGTACCAGATATCCGTCAAGCTGCACAGAGCCTTGGTTCCCTTTGCCGCACGGGGTATACTTAACCTGTGCTCCTACGACCCACACCCACGCATGGTGAGGTGCAGGCGGAGACACTCCACGCCATGGCAAGTGTCCATTGAGCCGCCAAGGTCAGTCCAACCAAAGGAGAACCCTACTACCACCGCCCGCATCTGCGCTACTCATCAAGCCACAGAGTAGGAGGAGGAGGAAGAAAAAAGGATGGACATAAGTACTCCAATACAGAAATACTCACCTAATAAATCCTGGACGAGAGCGTGGCAGCCACTGTAAAACAAGAAAAAAGTAGGGCGTTAAATAGAGGCACCCTTGGAGGATGATAATCAACTTAACCCAAGAATACTGAAAATAATAAATGCAAAAGTAGAGAGATTCTTAAGAATAAAAGCTGCCAAGGAATAGAAATGGACAACCCTTTTCAAGATTCAAGAGAAATCAATTTGTTTATCTAAGGGTAATACAGAAAAAAAAAATATATATAAAAAAATAAAAAAACACATAAAAAAAAAATACAACAAATAAATGAAATAAAATAAACGTGAAAGTTAATGATGATTGGTTGCTTTAATAACAATTTCAATTTGTTATTTCATATTCGATATTACGGAATCTTCAACATTAAGTATCAGCTTGATTATAGAAAACCTGAATGATAAGTATATCTTTTAACTGAATTGAACAATGTCTAAGTCAAGAAATAACACTGAGCTACAGCAAGCATTAGTTATAGATAATATTAATCTAATGTCTTGGAGGGTTATTTTGTGGGCAGCTGGCGGAAGCTGTACCAGGGGATAACAGCACATGGCTGCTGAGGACTGGTTGAGATATCAGTAAACACCATTATATACTTTGAAATGAGTTAGAAAAGATTGGCGTATATAAGAAAAATAAGCTGTTACAAATCGTTCTACATTAATAAACACCATTCCTAGGCACATACAGCTACACACACACAGCTACACACAAACACACACACACACACGAGCAAAAAAAAAAAAAAAAAAAAAATAGTCAGCTCGTGTTCGATGGTTGTTACTCAGGTACCCACCAAAGGACATTGCAATATTCTAAATAGAATTTTGATTAATTAATGATTTTCAACGTAAGTGATTCTCGGCAATTTGTACAATCAAGTTTATATATCGCTTATGATACTTATGCTACATGAGCTTTTAAAATGACGATTGTTTTACTCACCATGCATGTGGCTTCAATCTAATACATTAGAAATGGGGAAAAATGCTGTTGGGAATACATTTCTAGTTTTACAAGGATAGTTATTTTTTTTTATATCATTATTATCGTTATTACCAAAATAATAGCTTTTGGGAGGCGCCACTGACATGTACTAAGGGGGCCACCCCTATTTGCCGTGATATGATGCTGGATACCAGGAACTGTACCCAGGGGTGCCTGAGAATCCAACTGTTGTGGACTGAGGAAAATAACGGGGGAATTCGGCCACCGCTTCTAATTGTTCATTTTCAACTACCTGTAATTCGTCCACTATTGTCATGTCCAAGAGGTTCCTCTAAAGGCGGCATAACACCTGCTGGGGAGGACCGGTTTGAACTAGATTCCTGGCTTGCAGATGGTTGTGAATTGTGCGTATTCCTCCTTGTTCTAGGCCTAATGAACTGATAGGCAGATCTAAAATCTACAAAAGAAACTATAATGTAGGGTCACAGGTTAGCAAAAGTTGAGATAAAAGGGCCAATAAATATTTGAAAAGTTAAATGAGACAATAATACATTTGATAAAGTTAAATAAGACAGTAAAACATCGCAAGTAAAATTGAAGTAAAAGGTGCACACTAAAAGATTATACAGAGAAAGCCAAAGAGACACAGAACACAGTAAAAATATAAACGAAGCCTACTAAAATCAAACCGTAAAAAGCTAGCAAATGACACTAAAATAAATAATACAAAACATAGTAAAATGAAGGATAAAGAACTCAAAATTATTATTATTATTTTTTTTTTTATGTGGGACATTGAAAAGATGCTGGGAATTAAGTAAAATTGACAGTAAAGGACTACAGGAACACAGGAAAATACAAAGCAGTAAAAGGAGCAAA
The DNA here is from genome assembly GCF_015228065.2 of Penaeus monodon. NCBI lineage: Eukaryota > Metazoa > Arthropoda > Malacostraca > Decapoda > Penaeidae > Penaeus > Penaeus monodon. The sequence continues at coordinate 1,528 of NW_023665428.1, read as the reverse complement.
ATAAGTGGAATACTAAAATCAAAACAAACTGATTAAACACGTAAGTAACATTAAGAACACAAAGTAGTAAAATTAAACTAGGAAAAAAATCACAGACCAAAAAGATGTGGAGGCTATACATATCACACATACAGGACGGAGTTAAACCATTAAAACATTAAAGGAAAGACAACAGCAACGGGGTGAAGGCCGGTGCAAAGAAAACGAGCTTAATAAACAAACAAGACTTACCCTCATACTAATGAACTGATAAAGCCAACCGGCTTTCTACAATCACTCCCACTGACTGTCCACCATAAAAATATAGTTGTAGTGATTTGCAACGCCCCTGGCTAGTGGTAGCGGCGTGCCATGGTGTAGGGCTGCAGTACTGCCAACCTTATTCTTTAGGCTTCGTTTGGGTGATTGCGTCCCGATGCTGACTCTCATGTTCTAATATTTTAAAACCTTACAACATATACTGGGTAAGATAAAAAAAAAAAAAAAAAAAAAAAAAAATGGATAAAATGAAATAAGCAAGACAGCAGAATCATGAACAAATAAAACTGACTGAGGGGGGGGTAAACAAGAGAATTCTGATCATTTATACATTAATTTAGGCACCAGATTATCTTAATTCAGTTTTGTATGTATAGCATGTGCACTTGGCCACGTACTTACAAATATCCAGGCGAAAAGAAATCAGCATCCAAATCTCAGTCCACACGGCAAAAGAGACGCCGCGCAAGATGTTAAGCTTCTCAAGATAAGAGAAAAGAGAGCCCAGTACAATGTGCGGCCCCTTTTAAAGTTAGAGGGCGCGCACGGTCTCTATGAACGAGTTATATTAAAGCTTCCCCGTAACCAATTAAATAAGGATAGTAAAAATAATTAGAAGATAAAACGATAACAAAAGATTACGAAGTGATAAAGATGCTGGAAATTAAGTAAATTGACAGTAAAGGACTACAGGAACACAGGAAAATACAAATCATTAAAAGGAGGAAAATAAATAGAATACAACTTTAAGAAAAACAAAGTAAAATGAGGACTAGGTAAAAGATTAAAAGAATCAACACATGCCACACACACACAGCTAAAAGCACACAAGTAAAAAGGCAAACTGAACATAAAAAGGCAAACATCACACAAGCTAAAAAGCCAAACTGAACATAAAGTAAAACTACAATCACTGGATTGTCAATACTCTCTTTAAAGTATATTCAGGTGGCGAGAGGCAGCCGCATTCCGGATACGGGCTCCGTCACCGGCAACAGAGAGAGATGCAGCAGTTTCTTTCACTACATCATCCCTCCCCTCCTGACTTCGATCTTCTCTCTCCATCGTCAACGTTCGTCGAAGGCTTCTAACTTTCTCCGGCGGTCCCTCACGCTCGGTCCGGCCATTCACTCCAGAACGTATCGGCAGGCACGGGCCACGGGGGAGGAGCGAACGGAAAGCCGACACAGCCACGACAGAGGACAACGCGCCGCCCTAATAAAGGTACTCGTAGAAACGGGACGAGCGAGACACGACCAGGACAGAGCCG
>NW_023665427.1:10000-12860 GCF_015228065.2 Penaeus monodon | reverse complement strand
TGTGTGTGTGTGTTGTTGTTTGTGTTGTGTTGTGGTTTGTAGTGTGTGTGTTGTGGTGGTGGTGGTGGTGGTGGTGGTGCGTTGCGGGGTCGTGCGTGCGTGCGTGCGTGCGTGGGTGCGTGCGTGCGTGCGTGCGTGCGAGCGAGCGAGCGAGCGAGCGTGCGTGTTTGTATCCACGCGCGTGTTTGTGTCCGTGTGTATTAATGGGACAAAATAATCCGGCCCAGAACTGCAGCGTCATGAAGGAGATAACGAGGACGACGATGAAACGTTAAAAGAATAGATAAGAGTCAACTCAAACTCGACTAACTAGCCCGAAAGAAGACGCCAGGAAGTAAACAAAAGGAGATAAAAGACCGATTAAGCGAAGAAAGACAAGGACTTTGATAAAGACTCGAGGAAGGAGATTTATAAGGTGTGTGTACAGCTGCGTGTGTGTGTCTGTTTATGTGTGTGTGTGTGTGTCTATGTGTGTGTGGATGTGTTTGCATGTGTATCTGAGGGTGTGTGTGTGTCTATGTGTGTGTGGATGTGTTTGCATGTGTATCTGAGTGTGTGTGTGTGTGTGTGTGTGCTGTGTATGTGTGTTTAATTGTGTGTGTGTGTGTGTATAAGTATATGTGTGCGTATGCGTGTGTGCATGTGCATCTGAGTGTATGTTAGTGTGTGCAGAAGTGCGTGTGTTTCCGCGTCTCTGCCTTTGTGTTTTTGAGTTTATCTTCAAGTTGTCAGCGCAAGACTCTGGAAACCCAAGATAATGTGCTCTTTTGTTACTGTTGTTGGTGTTTATAATGATACTGTTTTATTTAATTATATTGTCACATTGATGGTGATTATTTAATTTGTAATCGTGATTATTACATTTGTTATTGTTGTTACCGCTAGCTATCCTTACCTTTATTATCAACATTGCTATCATTATTATTATCATTACTATCATTATCATTATTATAATTATTATCATTATTATTATTATTATTATTATTATTATTATTATTATTATTATTATTATTATTATTGTTATTGTTATTATTATTATTATGATTATTATTATTATTATTATGATGATGATGATTATTATTATTATTATTATTATTATTATTATTATTATTATTATTATTATTATTATTATTATTATTTTTATTATTACTGTTATTATTTTTTTATTATTATTATATTATTATTATTATTATTATTATCATCATCAGTATCATTATCATTATTAAGAAACATATTATATATATGGTATAGATGTGTATATATATATATATATATAGTATATATATTATATATATATATAATATATACATACTATTATATAATATATATATATATATATTATATATATATTATATTATATATTAATATATATATATATATATATGGGTGGGTGCTTCACGCGCATGGTGAGTGAAGCGATGGCGGTGGTAGCCTAGATAGTGTTAAGTGCTTGCATGCCTTCTGTTGAGCTTCCACCCCCTGCTAGCCCTAGTGCGGAAAAAGGGAGCAGCTTCTGCAATAAGTCTCCCCGGCCGGTTCACAGCCTCTCCATCACAAGACTTCTTGCAGGCTCTCTCGTGGCACCCAGGGTAACACTGGGGTACCTTGCGGTCCCAGGCTAAAATCTGTGGGGGATCTCGCGAGCAGCAGGAGGCCCTAGAGGTACTGAGTATGGCCCCACCAGCATGGACACGCTCTGGTTCGCTATAGAACTCCTGCCCCCTAGCCACCCTGGGGTAATGGTGCGGCTCGGGGAGTGGGCCTTGCAGTCCTCTGCCCCCCAGATGACCCTCTTGGCAACGGAAAACATAAATGGGAAATGCTGGGGGGAGGGGTGTGTCACTCTCACCCAGCCAGTAAGGCGGGCTGTGGGTCCCGCTGGGAGGGCAAATGCGGGGGTGCAGGATTGGTAACGAGAGTTACCTCGTCCCGCCTGCGCCCCAGGCAGGCGCCATACCCACCATGAAGCTTGTGGGGGAAAGCCCTCGGGAAACCCCACAGGTGCTAGGCGGTCACAGCCTGCGACCCCCCTTTATTTGGGGCTGTTGTTGGCGGAGGGCGGCAGAAGTGGCGTGCACCCTGGAGTGACCACCGAGTGCTTAACCTCAGGCGTGCTTTCCGGTATGCGACGCTTGGAACAACGGTGACTTGCGGCAGTATGAGCGGTACCTCTGCTATCGCGGGAATTGAAGCGGACTGGGAGTTGAGGGTGCTGACCTCTCAGGAGTGAGAAGACCTGGTGTAGCGGGCCATCAGTGTGGGTGGTTTTACCACCTACTACTGGTCGGGCCTGTTAGCGATGGTCACCACCTCCAGGGTGTAGCCATAGCCATCTCAGGTCGACTTCAGCCCGCGGTAGTCGAGTGGACACCGGTTGATGATGCGTATCAGGCACTGAGATGAAGCATGCTTTTGGCTTCTTGTCTCTATTTGCTGTATACGCTCTACCAACTGTATATTAAAACCGGATGTGAAAGAGGCAGTTATACCCAAACTCTCATCGTGGGCAGACGATTGGCCCGGCGAGACTTAGCATTGTTCTGGGCGACTTCAATGCGGTATCAGGCTGTGACCGAGGCTGGCTACGAGATGTCGGTTCGGCCCCCCATGATCGGGAGCTGATCCAGCAGCGAGAATAGCCTCCTTCTCAGGACTTGCTAGGTCCAGAAAATGAGGACTCTGGCCTCCTGGTACCAGCGCTCCAACCGCATCGCTGACTTGGACAGGATATGGCTAATGTGCCTAGGAGATCATTCTTGTCAGACGCGAGGAGGATCCTCCAGAACTGCAGGCGGTTACCGGAGTTGTGAGTTCTGTGGCACCGACCATAGGCTGCTGTGTGGCTACCTCGGGTCCACTT
>NW_023665427.1:2500-5000 GCF_015228065.2 Penaeus monodon | reverse complement strand
CTGTCTTGGGTTTTCCCTCTTCCTCTGTTTCCTATCCCCACCCTGTTAGAAATTTTTTCTAATACTTTTTTTTCATTATTGACCAAAAATTTTAATTTTCCTCTTTTAAAGAGGTCCAACAGCGGTCTTTACAATTTATTTTTCTCAGCATTCATCATTCTCTTCTTTCTGTCCAAAATAGCAGTTTTCGTCTGTAACACCACATTTAAAAATATTGATTTTTTTCTTTCATTACTTAAAACCCCCAACATAGAAACCATTGTACTTTGGGGAAAAACTATGAGTTCAAAAACCTCAGCTTTGTCCGTAAGGAATGTTTCGGTCTTTCCAGATTTATTGAGAGAAAATTGGGGGTTTTTTGGGCAAGGGAAATTTCTTTTTTTTATCTCGGTAAAATTAAGTATTATTTAAAAAACAGCTCCAAGTAAGTGAACTCTTTACATTTTCCACAATCATTCCATTGTTTGTAACATTTCATCTTTGTTCATTCCCGGGTTTTTCTTGATTCATGATTTAGTTTTTTTGGCATTAAAAAAAAGCCACCCTTTTTCGCTGTTTCTCTAACTTTCAGTAGTTTTGTAGTTAAGTGATATGTGGCAATCAAAACTATTCATCGGCGTACCTCAGTTTTGATTTTTTTGTATCCTCCAAATCCATAGTTCCTTCAAAATTCTCTAGAGCACCTCTCAAAATTGTTTAGAAATATTTTAAAGGGGTGCGGAGAAGAAGAAACCCTGCGTACTCTTTTTTGACTTCGAACCATTCTTTTAAAAACCAAAAGGGGTTTCTTAATCTGCTTGTTTTTGGTCATACAAGGTTTTTTATTGTTGGATGATGTGTTTTGGAAACTTTTATCGAATGTTTTTCCCAAGGATATCGTGAAAAAACAGATAAAAAGTTTCACAAAATCGATAAAACACAGGATAGGCTTTTTGAGTTTCTATTTTCCTATGATAATTTTTAAATTTAAAATCGGGTTTCTGGTCCCTTTTCCAGGGCAAAAAACCTGCTTGTTCGTCTGCAATTTCCCTCTTAACTTAACTCTTTTTTCAGCAATAATTTTTCAACAAAATTTTGCTGCGGATTATTAATGCAATTGTCCTATTATTGTTGCTTGGAGTGCGTCACCTTTTTAGGTAGGGAGAAAAGACGATTTTCCCCAGTTTTTGGGCCCTTTTTTTTTCATTCCTTTTTTTTGTACAGTTTGTAGAAAAGTATTCAAAATTTCCCCACATCTTAATTGTTCTGCTGTTTTTCTCTTTTCCGGGGCTCTTGTTATTTTTATCTTTATGGCTTTTATAACTTCGTTGAGTGGCGGGGGTTTTCATCTTCTTTGCATTGAGTCTTTAATGTTTTTTTAGATCTTTATTCTTTTTTTTAAAAGGGGGGAAAATATTCATTCCATCTTCTTTTTTCTTTCCATCCCCAAAAAAGTCCATCTTCAGTTTGATAGTGCCTATGGTTTTAAATTTTTCGGTGATTTTCGTACCCCCTTTGGTAGAGTTTTTTATTTGTTTTTTGTAGCAGTTTCAATTCTCTGGAAGTTCATTTAAATTTTTTTCCCTTATCTTGTCGAAATAATTTTGAATTTTGTTTTTGTTTTGAAAAATTACTTTCTAACTGGGTTATTTATACCTTTTTATTTTTGGCATCTTCTTGTTTTAATTTCATTAGTTTTTTTCAATATCCGGGGGAATTTTTCTTTTTCTTTTTGGCGTAGTTCTTAAGCATTCAGCAGGAGTTTTTTTCTTCTTCCCCAAAATCATTTGGTTTTTTCACTTCACTTATTTAGTATTTCAATTTGTTTTACAAAATGTAACTGAATTTTTATCAAGGTTTGTAGTCGAGCTTTTTGTGGGGTATTGGGCGCTCCATTTTTTGAGTCTTATTTTAAAATCATGTTTTAGTTGGGGTCACTGTTGCAGTCGGGACCAGGTCTTGTTTTTGCATTTTTTTTGCAAATTTTCCATTTTTGGTTTCAGCACAATGTATCAATTTGGTTGCGTGTTCTTTTGTCTGGGGAAAAAACCCCGTGTACAAGTGTCTTGGGGGGTGTTGGAACAATGTATTTGGGTATAACTCAATTATTTGTACTACAGAATTTAATCAATCTTTTCTTTTTTCATTTTTTATCTCCAAGGCCGAATTTTCCCCGGGTAATTTTTAGTTATTTTTCCACTTTGGGTTTAGGTCTCCCCTGTTATTTTTACATCTTGTTAGGGATTGTGTCAAGTATTTGGAGAGGTTTTAAAAATTCCTTCTTCATCACTTGCAATATGGTGTGCTAGCACTGTATAATATAATATTATGGTTTTGTTGTATTTGACTTTTAAAATGCGATCATTTTTGGGCTGTACCCAATTAGTGTATTTGCGTTTTTTTCGGAAATCATAGCAACCCGGACATAAATTTTTTTTCTTTTCCAGAAAAAAAGAACTTCTTTTTTTCTTTTGTTTTGAAAATTCCTACTTTCCAATTGGGGCTACTTATCCCAGTTTGA
>NW_023665425.1:0-12862 GCF_015228065.2 Penaeus monodon | reverse complement strand
AAAAGATCCCACTTATTTTTTTTAATAATTTTTTCTGTTCCGGGGTAATGCTAGGGTCGGGGGGGGTTCACTTTTTTTAGCATACAAAATAATAGCCCGGGGAAACATGTACCCAAAAACCCCAAAAAAGGGTTCAACTTCTGAATTTAAAAACCTTAAAATTTCCCCTTTTCAGAAACCATATTTTTTGTGCAAACTTTTTTTTTTAATCCAAGAAAATTACAGGGGAAAGGGGGGTTTTCTTTTAAATAATTGGGAAAAGGGGTTCGTGTACCTTTTTTAGAACCCCAAATGGTCAAAAACCCAACAGAAGTTTAAAAAAGAAAAATTCCTTGGCGGGCACATTTGTTTGGCATAAAAAAAAAAATATCAGAAACAAAATAGGAAAAAGTTTTAAGGGTTTTTTTCCCAATCTTTGATGTTTTAGATATCTTTCAGAAAACCAAATCACCAAACAGCGGTGCTGGATCAAAATTTTTTGGGGCCCAAAAACCTTCCCCCCCCCTAAGGAAGGTTCCGCTGGGGGGGCTGGGGTAAGTCTTCCCCGGCCAATCCCTATGGGGGGGTCACCGTGGGGGAAAAAAAAATGGTTTTGGGCACCGGGCCTTAAAGGGGGATGTTCCCCAAGGGTTTTCTTCCTTAAAAAACCCCCCCCAGGCTTCCCCGTGGGGGCACCCCCTTTAGGGGGAGCGGGCCGGAGGTACATCTGAGGCACCCTGAGGGGAACCAACCCTTTGGTCCACTTTAGGGGGGGTGGTGAAACCCGCCCAAAAATGCTGGCAATATGGGGGTTTTCGCGGGCACACGTATTAGGAAGGCCCCGGTCCCATCGACGTAAGGGGCTCAACCCTCCCCCTTCTGTTGGGGTTTAGCCCAAACAAGTCACCCTTTGGTCCTGGGGGTGGGGGGGGAAAATAAAGATTCAAATTTTTTGGACTCTTTTTAAAAGATTGCTTTTCCCCGACCCTGCTAAATTTTTCCCAACATCTTACCCTTTTGGGAAAACCCTTGTGGGAAAAAAGGGAATTAAATGGTGGCCCCCCAAAACCAGGTAAGGGGGAAAACCCCCCCAAATCCCCCAAAAACTCGGGAAAATAAAAAATTTATTGAATCCAAAATTTAAAAGCCAGGGGGATCATATGGTCGTTTTCAAGTAAGAAAAATTTTAAATTGAACTTACCTGAACCCCCCCACAAATGGTAGCCGATATTTGGGGTTTTCCCAAAGACGGATATTTCGATATCAAATTTTGGGGAAATTTTATGTTCCCTCCAAAACCCCAACAGGTAGGAATTTTTTTTCCCGCCCCGATGGGTTTTGGGGAAAAACTTTGGGTAAAAAATTTTAATGTTTCAAAAACTTTAAGAAGAAATTGGGTTTTTCAGCGAAAGTTTTTTTAAAAAACTTTAGCCCCAAAAATTTAAGTTGCGGAAACCCCCTTTAAGGGAAAAACCCCTTGGAAACCCCAGCTCTTCCCCCCAAATTTTGGGGCTCCAATCTTGGTTTAAAAAAAAAGGGGCCCCAAGAGATGTGATTGGTCACAGGTATGGGAATGACAACTCCGGTAAAAAATGCACCATTGAAAGGGGGTCAAAGTTCTAAAAGAGTAAAAAGTCAAAAAAAAAAATTTTGGGTTAAAAGGAAAAGGGGAAAGAGTTTTAAAGGGGAAAAGGAGTGGGTTTTAAATTTGAAGAGAAATTTTTTGGGGGCAGATTTTTCCACCAACCTTGCCCTGTTTTAAAAACAACCTCCCCTTTTTTTAAACCCCCCTCCTTCACCTCCCCTCCAGTTTTCACCAGAAACAAAAATGGGGGTTTTTGGGAAACCCTTCCCCCCAAAGAAGTCGGAGAAATTTGGCTGGGACCTTAAAAAGTAAGGGCTGGCCCCCCAACCCAGGGCCCTTTCGTGGGTCCCTGAAAAACCGGGCCTTTGCCCAGGCAAAGGCCCCAACCCGGCAAAGACCCCTGCCACCAGGGGGCCTCCCTGTGCAAAGCCCTAAACAAAGGGGCCTCCTTTGCTAGAAAAAAACCTGCCTGCCAAGGCCGTGGTTTCCCCAAGGAAAAACCTTTTAAAAGGCCCCCGGAAAACGGGAAAACAGAAAAAAAGGGGGTAAAAAAAACCTTTAAAAAGGTGTGAAAATTTAAAAAAAAAAATTTTAAAAGGGAAAAAGGTTCGGGATTCATGAAAAGGGAAGAAATGTAAAACAAAAAAACCGGTGTTGCACAAGAAATATAAAAAATGTCCCACCCCTGAAGGATTCCAATAACCCCCCTTTTGGGGGGCCCTTTTTGGGCCCGGGGGATAGATAAGGATTTAAATTTCCCCTTTTAAGGACCCAATTTCAACCCATAGGTAATTGAAATGGCTAAGATACATTGATCCATTCCTTTCCTCCACTTCGAACAAAAATTTTTTGGGGAAAATTACTTACGGGTGCTAATCCCTTTCTCCTTAATTTCAATTGGATCCCCTTGGGGGAGCACTTTAAAAACCCTGGGAAACTTGGTCCGGCTCCTGGGGGAGCATTTATGAAAGGCCTCCCCTTTCCCAAAATTTAAAACGGGTTTTAAAATTGCCCTTCAATTTTCCCATTCAAGGAAATTTTCATTGGCTTTTGGGGGAGATTACAGGGGATTTTTTAAATTTTGGAGATAAGGATTTTACCGGGAGGATGGGCTGAACATGGGATGGAATTTTAAAAATGCGATGAATTTTTTAAATTTTTTAAAGATTGAAAGATTTTTAATCATTCCAAGTTCCCCTGCGGAAACACTTCCCAAAAATTAGGGGGGCATTCCGTCGCTCCGCCTTTGGTGGTCTGATGACTGCCAAAAAGCTGTCGAGCAAGAAAAAATGCATTAAGGCAGTTAAAAACGACGCCCCAGTGATGAAACCCTTGATCATTAAAAAAAAGACCCGAGCCAAGGCCAGGCGAGTGAAAAGGGGGCCCAGAGGACGTCATGGAGACAGTAGTCTCCTTGATTAATCGGGGCCCCCCTTGCATGGATAGGGCAAGTGCATGATCGCTGGGAAAAGGGGACATCACTGTACCACCTGCTTTGAAAATTGATGGCATAATCAACAGATAAAAAAAAAATTGTATGGAACTAGCTAACCCTGGGGAGTTCCTGGAGCATCTTCATGCCCCATTCTCACTCTCGGGAAAAAGGGAAAGACACCCATGTCGTTTTTCAGTAGGGGGGCTGCAGCGAACTTCCATAGGAGATGGATCTGCTTTTCAGCTCGCCGTAAAACTGCCCCCGGAGTGACGAATTCCTACCCCAAAAGAACTACTTACCAGAGGCTCCCCGAAGTTTTTGTTGGACATTTAATAGGAAAATAAGGAGGGTACAGTGCCCCCACATGGAAAAAGTTATAATTATTCCTATCCTTAACGGCAAAGGACGTTCCACACCCGGAAATTTTAAAACCCAAATTTCTCTCACCCCTGCACTGCAAGGATGGAGAAATGGGAAACTTTAGGGTTTACATGGTCTAGAAAAAAAAAGTGCTGATCCATTCAAAATGGGTTTAGAAGATTTAGTCGACCCAGATGCATTGTAGGATGGAAACTGCTATACGGATTCCTTCGCACAGCGGGACATTTTAAAATTCTTGACCTTGAAAAGGGTTATGATACTCTTGGAAGCTGGCATACTCAAGAGTTTTATGACATTGGGTTTTAAAAGGGGCATTACCTACCTTTATACAAAAAATTTCCCTTTCAAAAAGGAAATTTTAGTTCGGGTGGGAAACAGTTTCCTAAGGGAAAATCAGCTGGAAGGGTCCCAAAGGGGGGGTCTTAAATGTGACCTGTTTTCCATTGCTGTAGTGGATGACTTTAACTGATGTCAGGGGAAGCTTACAGGATGTGAAGGACACTGCGGTGCAAAAAACGGCTGTACAGTGGACAACATATCATGGGGTTTAAATTTTCCCCCAAACAAAACCATGGGTATGCATTTTTCCCCAAAAAGAGGAAAATTCCTCCTTCCTCATTTGGAGCAAAAAACCCTGCAATTTTTTCCAAGGGGAAGTATTGGGTTAATTTTTTATCAAAGGGTTACAGGGGGCCTCTCATCAAACAGTTGAAAATAAGGCTACAAAAAAACTTAGTATTTTTGGGGGTTTTTTCACAAACTTGGGGTTTTAGACCGTACATTGCTTTCGGGGTTTACCCCACTGTTGTGTAAGTTTATATGGATGTGAAGCTTATCACTGAAAAAAAAAACCCCCTGTTTACGGTGTTAGCTCGGGGCATAATGAAGCCTCAGAACGTACTGGGGCTTTTGGGCTTTACCTTGGAGTCCCTGTATCTGGAGTGGAGAACCCCCCCTTTCATTACACCCAATACATGAAAACCGATTTTCTACCAGCTACAAAAATATTCCAGGGTCTCCACATCAATTTTTTTACAACCCCCTTTAGGGTAGCCCATCCTATGGGGGAGAAAGAGGAAACTTGGAAGATCTTAATTTAAACTCTTAAAGGGTTTGGGTTTGGGGAATTCCCCAATTTCCCCCTTGGACAATCAAGTCGGCTGATTTAGTCGGAATTGGGAAAGGGAGAGATCCGAAGGGAGAAGTCCGAGAAAAAATTCTTCAGAAAATTCTAAATACCCGGGGGTCAGATGCAATTTATACAGAGGTTCGAAATCTGAAAATGGCTGGGTTTTGAGCATGGCAGAAGGAAAAACTGCATATGGCAGTTTTCTCTAGGGAGCCCAATCTTCACTGCAGAGTTCATGCCCTCTCAACAGTTAAAAATGACTAGAGATCTTGAACCCTTTTATTGTGATATATATGACCCTTTGTAGTGCCTTGCAAGAATAAGAGCTTAAAACCCTCACTCCATGTGAGGGGTCAAGATGGGTTTCACGATGTCAACACGTAAAAAAATAACTTAGTTTAGGCCGCGCATGTTGGGATCAGTTGGAATACGAGCGATCAAAAGGCCAAAGGGGGCCCCTCAGCCCTTTTGTGCTCGTTTTTCCCCCTCCACCACCGCCTGAAACCCCGCATCAAATTTCTTGGATAAAAGGGGGAACAATGAGGATACCTCCAGAAACAAAATGGAGACATTAGAGATGACCTGGCAGTTTGGGGGACTAGCATCCATCCCAAACCCAAAAAATGGAAGTTGTATTAAAAAGACTAAGAACGGGCACACAAGACTGATCATGGGCCCAAGATGGGTAAAAAAGAAGCACTTTTTGAGGATGCCAAGGCCATTAACGACGCCCCATGTGTGGAAAGATGGCAACATTTTCAGACCAAAAACGTTGTACTTGTTCCCCCCTAAACTGAAAAATTTTTGGGGAAGATTGTGACACGAGGGTCTTATTAATTTTTCCCTTTGGGACAATTTTTCAATTTAAAATTTAATTATGCATAATGTTTTGCAAAATTTTTTTGCCTTAGAGTAAAATTTAGCTTTGATTTTTTCTATTTTTTTATTTTGTAAGATATTTTTGATAGATTTTAAAGTTTTAAACATTTTTAAAATTTGTAGTTAACAAAGGGTTTGGGGCTAATGACCTTAGTTTGACGCGGGAGATAATTTAAAAAATCAATCAATCAATTAACTTCACAAAATCTTGGGAATCCCTCTACCCCTGATAACCTCTTTGGACTTGACAGAAAAATTATATACATCCCTTGCTAGCTGCTCAACTACCCCTTTGGGAAGAGCCAGCAATGAGGCACACAAATGAATGAATGACAGATGCATTTTCCCTAATGAAAAATTTGGGAAAACATCATAAGGCGAAAGACATCATAGCGTTAGCGCCATCCGATGAAAACCTACAGTTTTCTTTTTAGGGGGTCCCATTATCTACAAAAACTTTAACAAAGTGTCATACAAAACTTTGAGCACTTCTTTCCGTACAGGAACTAGACCCGAAATACATCATTCTTTTTCCGCCTTGTATCAGACGGGGAAGTAGGCACGGTTTAGTGAACCTTTTTCGGCGATTCATCAACCCTAAATTTAAAACTTTTTTAGTTTTTGATTGCTGACCAGCTTTCCTTGCTGCTTTCCCCAATTACTTTCTGGTATGGGTAGTCTTATTTTTACTGCAGCAAATATTTAGCAATCCGAGTCCTACATCAGTTTTTTATTGGGTTAAAGTGTCATAATATCAAGGTAGGGTTTTATTCTGCAACAAAAGTGTAGTTTTATTTTACCTTTTTTTTACCCCTTTACCATGGTGAATGTCCTTGCAAATGACATGACAATAGGGGAGGTTGTTTTGGGAGCCTACTGAAAATTTGTTTTTTGTTTTTTTCCCCTGCATGTTTTTCGCTTGGATTTCTTGCATTAAAATTCCAATCACAGGCTTTCAATAAGCTATTTTTCTTCTTCAAACCGGTTTCAGCCAACCTTGAACAAAGGAAGTGATTCCCAGTAATGAATTTTTTAGAATATTTCATTTTTTTGACTGCCCTTGGGGGGATTGCATCCTGCCTGATCATTGCATCCTCATCTCGGTATCCCCATGAGGATTCCAAAAAGTACCCAAATGAAAAAAAAAACTTTAAAAATTTTCTGGAGCTCTTTCGTAAGTGAATCTTTTTCACCAAGGGAACATTTCATGTCTTAAAATAAACACTAGTGAATCTGTTGTTAATGCCCAAGCTTTATGTACAGTATAGGCCTAGTCTTTTTAGATATTTTTAGTTACTATCAAGATTGTGACATGATCCCAAAGTAACTAAGACATTTGAAGCCAACCTTTTTTTATATAATAATATTCTCCCCAAATAACCCCGAATTACGACACATTATTAGTACTTTTTCTTCCAATCCATAGTCAACATTGTACCCAATTTTTCGAAAATATCAGACAATTAAAACCAAAAATCTCCCGTGGGTTTTAAAAGGGAAATTTGTAAAATTTCCACCTGACCCCACCAGTGACACGGACGTGACGTGTGATCTTTGGGGCCAGGGGTGGGGGCAGTGTCATTACTGATTTTCCGCTTGCGTCTCGTGACTCTACGGGACGGCGCGTTCTCTTAAAATTTTTATTTCCCATAGAAAATCTGTTAAAGTTTTTATGTATCACATTTTTAATTTTGATGGTGAAGAATTCCCAAATTAAAGAAAATCGCAATGAAAATTTCCCAAAAAGGGGGCCCGAATTTCCCCCCTTTCCCCATAACATCATGATTTCCCCAAAACAGGGAAAAATTCCCCCAAACTGGGAGCACGTTTGCGACACTTTCCCGGGGCTGGGGCGCGACAGGAACTGCCAAGTTTCTACGCTATTTTCCCAAAAGGGTCGACTCCACTCCTCCTAAGAATGGCCTAAGTTGACGAAACTAATTTTTTTTTGAATTATATTAATTTTCAAACCCCTGTTTTAAATGATATTACAATAGGAAAAAAGCATATAATAAATTCTTCGCTATAACATTTTGAAATCACAAAAAAAAACGATTTTGAATTCCGAAAACAGTTGAAAATGCGGGGGCCCTAAGCGCCTCCATATACTTTTCCTTGCATCGACATCGGTTTCGGAGTCACAATTCTGCAAATATTTTGAATATGTCCATTTTTAATTTTATATTAAAACATTTTAAAAAGGGTACATGGGGTTTCGCCTTCACATCAAATTTACGTAACAAGAATAAACTGATTATGTAGAACAAATAAATTTTCCGTAAAATTCTTTTACCATTCAAACACACTCTGTAAGCAAACTGATGAGATACTACCCCTATCTCATCGTCATGGAACCCTTTTTGGGGCCTGAAATATGTCCAAGGGTAAAACATAAATAATATAATAAAAAAAATAAAGGGGCTATTTTTAATGTGCATGAATTGAAAAGTGTTTCAAAAACGTTGGTATAGTTTTTTCTCTTCTTTGGGCCCTGGCCTTTTTTATATGAAAGGATTTTCCACTAGAGAGCATTGATTTTTTAAGATGAATTTTTGTTGCTAGAGCATGGGGATTTTGTGAAAAGTTCACTTTTTTTCCTTTGCCAAGATTGAGAGAATTTTTTTAGGTTCCGCCGTCAAAATGTCGTGCTCACTTTCCTTGACTCCCCCCCGTTTTTGGGGCGGATCAATAAAAACCCCCGGGGTTCCAAAACCCTTTTAAACCTCCGGGCTATTTAAAGGGGGAACGGCGGCCTTCATCCCAGGGGGGCGGGGGTTCGCGCCCGCCCCCGCGCGAGAAGTTGCAATTTTCGCCCGGTTTTCTGCGTGGCGGGCACCACGGCGGGTAAGGCTAGGTTCAGCCCAGTCAGCACCCGCTGACACACGTGAGCGAGTCGGCATTGTCGACACAGGCCGGGCTCCCCTCATGGGATAGCCGGCAGGTTAAGCTTCGCATATCGGACTTAACTTTCCTTAAGACTTCTAAGCCTCCTGGCTAGTTAAATGGTAAATTCGGCCTTCATCCGAGGGTCGGCGGTTCGCGCTCCCCCCAGGCGCGAGAAGTTTCAATTGTCGCCCCGGGGGTTACGCCTGTGGGGGGGACCCCCGCGGTAAGGGTAGGTTCAGCCGAGTCAGCACCAGCTGACACAGTGAGGAGTCTGCATTAGTCGAACAGGCTGGGCTCCCCCCTTTGGGAAGCCCGGGGGAGACTAAGCTTCAAATTTCGGGCTTATCCTTATCCTTTTTAATTTAAGCCCTGGCTAGTACGTGTTAGTGTTGCCTCTCACGACGGTCGGCGTTTGAGTCCGCCCAGGCGCGAGAAGTTGCAATTTTCGTCGGGGGTTTTTGCCCGTGGTGGGCACCCCGGCGGGTAAAAATAGGTTCAGTCGAGTCGACCCCTGACAATGTGAGCGAGTCGCATTGTCGACACAGGCTGGGCTCCCCTCAGGCTAGCCCGGGGGAGTTTTAAACTTCACATATCGGACTTATCCTTATCCTTTAAAACTTTTAAGCCCCCTGGCTATACAGATTTCGGTTGGCCTGTCTCGAGGGGCGGCGGTTCGCGCTCCCCCCAGGCGCGGGGAAATTGCAATTGGCCCCGGGGGTTTCGCTGTGTCTGGGCACCACGGGGGTTAAGGGAAGGGTTTAGCCAACATGGCATAGCCCGGGTGAGGCACTCGCATATCAAGATTTTCCCATCCTTAAGTTCTAAGCTCCTGGGTGTTTAAAGGAAGTGTCGGCCTCTCTCCGAGGGGGCGGGGTTCGGCTCCCCCGGCGCGAGAAGTTTTAAATGTCGTCCGGGGGTTACTGCCCGGGCTGGGCACCACGGGGGTAAAACTAGGTTCAGTGAGTCAGCACAGCTGACACACGTGAGCGAGTTGCATTAGTCGACACAGGCTGGGCTCCCTCTGGCAAGCCCGGGCAGACTAAGCTTAATATTGGACTTATCCTTATCCTAAGACTTTTAAGCCCCTGGCTAGTAATGGGAACGTGCGGCCTCTCATCCGACGGGTCGGCGGTTCGAGCTCCCCCCAGGGGCGAGAAGTTGCAATTGTCGTCCGGGGGTTACGGCTGTGGCTGGGCACCACGGGGGGTAAGACAGGTTTAGTCGAGTCAGACCAGCTGACACACTGGCGGTCTGCATTTGTCGACACAGGGGGGCTCCCCCCATGGCTAGCCCCGGGCGAGACTAAGTTCACTATCGGACTTACCCACCTTTAAAACTTCTAAGCCCCCTGGCAGTACAGGTTTAACGTGTTGGCCTCTTCCGAGGGGTCGCGGTTCGCGCTCCGCCCAGGCGCGGGGAAATTTCAATTGTGTCGGAGGTTACTGCTGTGTCGGGGGACCACGGCGGAAGGACTAGGTTCAGCCAAATCAGCACAGCTGAACACGTGAGAGAGCGATTTTCGACATAGGGCCCGGGGGGCCCCCCCATGGGGTGCCGGGGGAGGCAAACTTCGCATACGGACTTATCCTTAAGCTTTAAGAGGGCTTTGGGACCTCTAGAAGGACCTTCAGGGCCCCAAGGGCGGTTTCAGGACTCTAGGAGGGCTTTCAGGATCTCTAGGAGGGCTTCCAACCTGTAGGCCCAAAGGTTTTTTTTTGGGGTTTCGATAACGAGAGCGATTTGGCTCCCCCCAAGAAACGACCTTGGCTCTTGCTATACCCAGTTTGTTTTCACAAACCTTCGTTGCCGCCGCGACTCAAATTTCAGCAATTAGTTTCGGCCCAACAGCTATTTTTTACCATACATTTTTTTGATTATGATAACTCACTGCGCTTGGGGCAGACCTTTCCCTCCCGAGGGGGGGGTGTGTTGGGGGGGGTGCCTGTGAGTTCCCTTTCTTACAAGGGACGGGTATGGCAGCCCCAATCTTAAACTCCCTCTAGAAATTTCCTATAAAAAAATAGGCAGGCGGACCCCTCCTTTTTGATGCCCCACCACCTTACCTTGTGCGTCTAATTAGCCCCTGTAGAAACGTCTGACCCTATTTTCACCCAAGCTATGCAGACCATGCTATAGTTTTGGGGGGGGGACATGCAAAAATTTAGCATACAGGGAGAGCCATCTCTTGTGAGATAATTTCCCCAGAAGATCTTCACACCCCTGGGGTGGCAGTCAACACCTTTTTAAACCCAAAATGGCTTAAAAGGGGACGGTGCCAACCCCGAACAACTGATTCCATTCCTTATGACTGAAGGCAAAAAAAAGTTAAAAAAATAGGGTTTTCACTCCTGTCCCCTCCCCAGAAACGAAAGTAAAGGCAGGGGTGTGGAAAAAAAGACGACAGGACGATGCTCCCTCGACGGCGAATCTATGGGCCCAGGAAGTATCCCCAAAGAACGGTAAAACACTGCCTTTGATTTTCAAGCCCCCCGTTCACGTTTTCGTTAAGATTGTGTCTCTCCCCCAGAGGAAGCCCAAAAATTTTCTTACAGGGGGGATCATGATGTTTATACTCAACCCAAACCTAAAATAGAAACCAAGTGCTTTACCCACATCGAACAATGCATTAATGTTACAGGTTAAACACAAAAAAACAACTGAACTAAACCCAAAGGGGATGCTCTGTTGCGGTGGCAAAGGGCACTTTTTGCCAAATAAAGAGAGCTCAGAGCGAAATGCGAGGGGTTTCACATTTCAGTTTTGCGGATCCTGCCCCAAAAGAAAGGAAAAACCAAAGCAAAACGATCCCAGGTTTGGGGAAAACAAAAACACGCCCTTTAAAAAGCCAAAACAGCCCCACTGCCCGCCCCAAATAGCACACCAGGACCTGATCTACCCCAGGACAATCTGCCCCCCACCCCCCTAATTCAACAACACCTAACACAAAACCAAAAAAACAAGCATCTTTCATGCAGCTCTATTGTGTAATAAAAAGCCAAGAAATTTCCCCAAAAACATCCTTTCATGTTCAGAGAAACAGGGTTCCCGCATTGTTGTACAGAGGAGATTTTTTGAAACGACAATTTTTTCACCCTGAATACGCCCAAAAATCACAAAAACCACGGAAATGAAGTAAAACCAACCAGATCTTCTTGCCCACAAGAAACCCCGTTTTGAACCAGCACCAAACAAAATCCAAAAAAAATACAAAAGACTTAACACTACAAAAATACACCAAACAACACGCAAAAAAAAAAAAAAGGACCCCCCAGTCCCACGCCCGCGTCATCTATGGTGACACCTCCTTGACGACGAGGGGTAGCGGCTCGAGATCGAGTCGAAGTCTTTTTCTTCTTCACCTCCTGAAAACCTTTTACAAGCTTTGATCCCTTTTAAAACGCCCCCCGCTCCCGGGCTATTTTCCCTCTTTTTTTAAGACGCTTTAGTGGCCCTTGTTCCTAAGCCACAAAAAGACCTGACTGCCCCAAAGAGTTACCGCCTTTTAGTATACCGAGACTTTAAAGCAATTTTTTCAAAAAATCAAAAACGCTTGACAAAGGGGGTATCTCAAAAACCCAAAACCGTCTTCCCAAACAATTCGACTTTCACTCGCATCACTCGACGCAGACTTAATCACATCATCAAACTACTAAACAACAAAAAGATGGACAAAGACTGTCCGTCCCAAAAGAGTGACAAGTATGGTTTTGCATGCTAGCCTCAAGTACAAACTCAAATTTCTTTTTCCCCCCTCTAAATTAAAAAAATTTCTTGTTTTCTTGATAACCCCGATTAAAAAAAAAAATTCTAAAACAAAGTTTTAGGCACTATTTCAGTGCACGCTTGAGTAACACAGGGAAAATTTTCTCAGCCCAAAAATTTACCATTTTAAAACAAACGACCCACCCGCCCCACACCACAGACTCATCACATCCCCTTTTTAACGACTGTAAACTTAGCTCGACACAAAGCGTTTTAGGTGTCTTTAGCGATTAATGACGAACTGGGCACTGTCTCGAGAGGGGGTTCAAAGGCATATCAAACTAATTGCGAAGAAAACAAAGTTCTCTGTAAGACCCCGAAAAATTCCTCCTCACGACATTTACCTCAAACCTTGTAGACTACAAGTACCTCTCCAAATCAGATCCCCTTGTACCATCTTTGGGTTTAAAAATTTATTCTACTTTCATTTTACTGCATATCAATTTAAAGAGCCTTGGCAAGAAAGACCTTACATTCGTTTTTCGATTTTAAAAGTGAGCCCCTGTATGAGCTCATCTATACAAACACGTTAAAAACCCCTCCTCATATACACCCACTTGCATTAACAAATAGATACACAAAAAACACAATAAGCTTGGCAGAAAAAACACCGATGGGGTCTATATGGGAGATTGGGGTCGATTTTTTTACTCTGAACTTTTCTTCTTGAGTGGTTTAGTTGGTCTGTAAAAAGAGACACACTCCCTGCTTGGGAACCAACGGCTGGGTGGATCAACACGATCTTTCGTTCCGGCCGGAGATAGGATTAGGGCCCGATCTTTTTTTTTTTGGGTGGGGGGGGGGGACCCCCCCGAAAAAAAAAGTG
>NW_023665424.1:7500-46416 GCF_015228065.2 Penaeus monodon | reverse complement strand
GAAAGGTTGCAAACGCATCAAGTAAACTGTTAATGGGGTGGCTGCGTATTAAAATTTCTCAAACCTGTTGGCTTTTGGGGAGATTTTAAGCCCCAACTGTAGCTTCCCTTCATTGGACTCAATGGTGGGGGGGGGGGGAAATGAAGAATTCTAATTAGTATGATTATACAATTTACAAAGATCACCCTCCCCTGATGACCTACGCAATCCCCTGGCCATTCCCTCTGGAACATCACATGTTGTCATTCTGGAACCTTTCCAGCTTCCAAAGGGAAGAAAGAAAGGGAATCAAAATGGTTCCCGGGTTCCCTAACCAGGTAAGGAGAAAAGTCCTCCTCAACCCCTCTAAAGGGGGGGCATGATTGATTGATTATTTAAAATTATCTGCCGCATCAATAGCTAAGGTCATTAGTGGCAAATACCTTGTTAAATAGAAATATTAAAATGCTTAAAACTTTAAAAATCTATCAATAAATATCTTACAAATAATAAATAAATGAATAAAAAATCAGAGCATAAATATTATGCTCTAAGTGTATAAAATTATTGCATAAACATTATGCATAATTAAATTTTATTGAAAATATTAGTCTCCCTAAGGAAACTAATAAGACTCTCTATGTCACAATCCTCCCACACTAAATTTTTCAGTGTATATGGGGGAGACAAGTACATACGTCTTTGGTTTGAGAATGTTGCACATCTCTCCACGAGCCTCCGTGTCGGCCTCTCATCCAAGGGGTCGGCGGTTCGCGCTCCGCCCACGCACAAGAAGTTGCAACTGTCACCTGGAGGTTACTGCTGTGGCTGGGCACCACGGCGGGTAAGGACTAGGTTCAGCCGAGTTAGCACCAGCTGACACACGTGAGTGAGTCGGCATTAGTCGACACAGGCCGGGCTCCCCTCATGGCATAGCCCGGGCTATGCCATGAGGGGCCAAGGCTAAGCTTCCCATATCAGACTTATTCTTATCTCTCCACTACATGTGCGATCGCTAATGGCTTTTGGCAATCCTCACAAAGTGCTTCACTTTTAGCCATCATCGGCCCATGAGTCAGTCTTGTGTGTACGATTCTTAGTCTTGTTAATGCAACTTCCAATTTTCGGTTGGGATGGATGCTAGTCACCCAACTACCAAGGTTGTCTCTAATCTCTAGCAGTTTATTTCTGGAGGTATGCCTTCATTGTTCCTTCCATTTATCTCGAAGACAACTCTAGTGCAGGGTTTCAGGTCGGTGTGTGGGAGAGGAAAACGATTGATTGATTATTTAAAATTATCTGGCGCATCAACAGCTAAGCTCATTAGCGGCGAATAAATTGTTAAATAGAAATATTAAAATGTTTAAAACTTTAAAAAATCTAAAAAAGATATCTTAAAAATAAAAAAACAAATAAAAAATCAAAGCATAAAATTATACTTAAGGTAAAAAATTTAAAATTGCATAAAAATTATACATTTAAATTTTTTAAAAAAATATTAGTCTCCTTAAGGAAACTAATAAGACCTCATTGTCACAATCCTCCCCCAAAACATTTTTCAGTGTATATGGGGGAGACAAGTAATACGTTTTTGGTCTGGGGGAATTTTGAACATCTTTCCACTAATGTGCGCCCTTTAATAGCTCTTGCAATCCTCAAAAAGGCTTCACTTTTACCCCATTGGCCCATGAGTCAGTAATTTTAAGACTTATCCTTACCCTTCCCTACATGGCGATCGTAAGGGTTTTTTGGCAATCCTCACAAAGTGTTTCATTTTAGCCATCATGGGCCCATGAGTCAGTCTTGGTCCCCGATTTTAGTCTTGTTAAGCAATTCTACTTTTCGGTTGGGATGGATGCCAGTCCCCAAACTCCCAAAGGGTCATCTCTAATTTCTCACATTATTTCGGAGACATGCCTCCATTGTTCTTCCATTTATCGCGAAGACAAACTCTGATGGGGGTTTTAGGCGTTGTGGGGAGGGGAAAAAACGAGCATCACAAGGCTGAACGGCAGCTGCCGGCCTTCGATCAGCTCGCTCTTTTCCCATGACACAACAGTGCGGCCCCCAACAAGAGTTATTTTTTTCGTGGTGACATTAGTGCAAGCCAATCTTCCCTCACTACGGAGTTGATTTTAAGTTTTAATTTGTTGAAGGCACTAAAGTGTCAAAATATTAAACAATAAAATGGTTCGAAAGATCTCTAGTCATTTTAACTGTGCAAGGGGATATAATTCTGCGTGAAGATCGAGGCCCCTAGAAAAAAGACTGCCAGATGCAGTTTCCTTTGCTCACTCTCCCCAAGCCCACACCTTTAGATTCGAACCATCGTATATATTGCGTCGATTTGGTATTAAAAGTGCTAAGAAATCTCTCCGGGACTTTGTTTCAGATCTCTCTTTTTCCAATTCGCCCAAATCCAGTCGACTTGTTTAGTCCAACCGGGGAATTGGGGAATTCCAACAGCCAGAACCTTAGAAAGATTTAAATTTAAGCTTTCCATAAGATTTCCTCATTCTCCTACCATGGACCGCACCCTCAAGGGGGTTTGAAAACCAATTGGATGTAGGAGACCCCAGAACCTTTTGTAGTTCGGTAGTAAATCAGGTTCATATAGCCCCGGGAAAATAAAGAGGGGCTCTCCCAGGTGAAGAACTTGAAAGCCCAGTACGATTGAGAGCTTCTTATGAATGAGTCCAAATCGGAAAAAAGTGGGAATTGAGATGAATAAGCCTCAAATCCAAAAATCAAGCTTATACGAATAAGTGCTGGTAAAGCTGCAGAAGGTTGGGGGTTTTCACCCCCCAAGATAGATGTGAAAAAAACCCAAAAAAAAACTGAGCGCTTTTGAGCCTTCATTTTTAATTTTTTGATGTGGGGCACCCATGTAAGCCTTGGGTCAAAAAATAAATACAAAAAGTATTCACCTCGGGGACAAATTGCAGTGGGTTTGCTCCTAAATAGAGGGAAGGTGGATTTTCCTTGTTTTGGAAATGTATGCCATGGTTTTAAATTTGGGGAAAATTTGAACCCATGTATTTTCCCCCCTGTAAAAACCTAATTTTTTGCAATCTGCATGTGCCTTCACACCCTGAAGCGTCCTCCTGAGCAGTACAGTGCAAAAGTCATCCACATACAGATTACATGAGACAGAACTTGGAACAATTTTTACAGTGCATTTATAGAAATGGCAAAAGGGTACACATAAGCCCCCCCTTTGTGGGACCCCTTCACTGATTTTCCCAGGTTAAGAAACTGTTTCCCACCCGAACTCAAACTTCCTTTTAGCGGGGGAAGTTTTGTTAAAGGGTAGGTAATGCTCCTCAAAAACCAATGTCAATAGCCAAGCCTTTTCAAGGCAAAGAAGACTGCTAACATGTGACTTTTGCTGTGCAAAGGAATTCTGTATAGCGTTTTAACCCTCACAAGGAATCTGGGTTGATCCATCTTCTAAACCCATATTGATATGGGGTCAGCACGTTTTCCTTTTCTAGCAGATGTAAACCCTGAAGTTTACCATTTTCCAACTTGAGATGAGCGGTGGGGGAAATTGGTCGTAATTTCCTGGGTGGAAGCATCTTTGCCGGGTTTAGGAACGGGAAAATAATTATACCTTTTTCCCCTATAAGGGCACTGTACCCTCCCTATATATCCTATTGAATCTCCAACAGGAACTTCTGGGAGCCTCCGGTAAGTGAGAATCATTGATATGGAAATGCACTTCCTGGGGCAGTTTTTACGGCAGAGCTGCAAAGCAGAGCCCATCTCCTGAGAAAAAAAGGGCAAGTTGTTGGAAGTTCTGTGCAGCCCTACTAAAAAGGAACGGTACTGGGTGTCGTTCCTTTTCAGCCCAAAGAGTGGAGAATGGGCAGTGTAAGATGCCCAGGGAGATCTGGGCCCATGGTTTTAGCTAGCTCATGGCAACATTTTTTTTGACTGTGATTTTTCCCATTATCTTAAAGCAGGTGGTGCAGTGATGTCTCTTTCCAGCGTCTTACGCACCGTCCCAATTTAATCAAGGGAATACTGTCCCCCATGATGCCCGTCGGGCCCTCCTTAGCACTTCCCGGGCCTTGGCCGGGTCTTTTTAAGGATCAAGTTTACAATGTGGGGCGTCGTTTAAAAATGTTTTAATGCAGCTTTTTTTGTCTGACGCTTTTTTGGCATAATCAGACCACCATGGTACCGGAGGTCGACGGTACTGCCGCTATTTTTGGGAATGGAGCTTCTGCTGCAAGGTGAATTGTGAGTGAAGTTTTAACAGCATCTTGAACATCTGGAAATCATTCCGATCCTTGAAATATGCGTTATTAAAAAGATTCCAATCCCACAGCCAGTTGCCATCTCTGCACCCTTTGGCGGAATACCTTCACCTTTTCCCCAAAAGTACGGGAAAGGGGTCGCTTCCTGAAAGTTTTCCAAGATTTGTAAAAATTCATCTGTGAATTAGGGAGCCAAGTGACAGATTATATTGGAGAATGTCCAGTTTGAATTTGGAAATGGGGGAGTGTCACTTTTTAGAAAAAACGCATCTATTTTTAAGAACAACCCCCCTAAAAAAGTCGCCTTCCCGCGGGGGGGGGGTTTGAGGTCCCAATGATCTGGTGAGCCGGGGGACGGGGCTATCCATACTGGGGGGATCACCAGTGAGGGAGAACAAAATGGCTTCCGGGTGCACCAAGGCCTATGAGAGGGGATGGTGTACCCCCCCCTGGTTTTTCCATCTTGGACCAGGGGAACTCTCCCACTGTGTTTGCCGGCGTGGATCCCGTATTACCAGGAGACAGGAGTCCGGAGGTTGAGCGATGCTGCAGCTGCACCCTGCAGCTAGCAACACACCCTTTGGTCCTTTATTTGGTTAGAGGGTGGTTGATAAAGGGCCCCGGTTTCAAGTCAATCGGCGGCCAAATATGGCGGGGTCAAGCAGGCAGTTCAGTCTGTAGGCATAGGCCCTGGACTGCCATCAGTACTGTAATAGTGGCTGCGTATATTTCCTCATTTACCCCTGGGTTTTGGGGGGATTTTGAACCCCAACTATATTCCCCTTTGGACTCCATAGTGGGGGGGGGGGGTGGGGAAATGAAGAATTAAATTTGAGAGTACAAAAAATTTACAAAGATCTAGCTCTCTCCCTGAGCCCTGCGCAACCCCTCGACCTTTTCCTCGGGAAAACACACTTTGTCACACGGAACCCTTTCCCCATCTTCCAAAGGGCAAGAAGGGAACGTAAGGGTTTCCCCGGGCCCCCAAAAACCAGGAAAAAGGGGGAAAAAAGTCCTTTCAATCACAAAGGGTTTTCCCCGAAAATACGAAAGCTTTTCATATAGAAAGTACCTGGTAATAAGACCTTTATGGGTATCAACAGGATCTGACTTTTTTGGGGTTTCATCAAAAAATAGTTGAAGTATGTCAGGTGATCCCCAACCCCACAGCGAGATGGTAGCCTGATAGTTGAGGTTGTGTCCCCAGACGAAGGGACCTTTGCTGCGATTGAAACTTTTCCGGGGGGCTAAGTTCAGTCTTCCTAAAAAACCCCAATCAGTGAAAGGAATTGTCTTTTCCCGAGACCGATGGGGTATTTGAGGAGAAATGTTAGAGGAATAGAGAATTTAATGTAGTGGCAGAAAAAACTTTTTTAGGAAAAAATTTGAGGGTTTTGGGAAAACAGTCGATACCAGCTCTTCTTTTTTTAACACATTAGTCCTTCCAGAATGGGTTTAAAGGGTAGCATGGTACCACCTCAAGGTAAAGCCATATTGCCCAACCCAGCCGTGCTTCCACTCCCAAGGTTATGGGCTGGGCCCACTCTTTCCGTTTAAAGAAAAAGGACAACCAAGAGAGGTAAAAATGGGGTACAACAGGTCATCAAGGAGATGACAACTGTCCATGTCCAAATTCTGTTACCACTGCCCAAAGAAACTCAGAAGCTTCTTCAAAGCAATGTAAAAGGTACAAATTTAAAAGGAAGTTTGGTAATAAAAGGGGCAAGGAAAGTTAGTTTTCCCGAGGCAAAGCGACGTTGCCCTGTGCTGTTTGCACCGAAGGGAGGTCCTTTGCTTTGGCTCAGCCCCTCCCCCTTCCCCCCAACCCTTGCCCCCAAGCTTCTTACAGCACACACTCTGCCACTTCCTTAAACCTCAGTCCCAAATGGACATGCCTTGGGAGGTTTTTCCCCCAGAAAAAAGGGGAGGATGAGGGGCTATTTAGGAACTCCCTCCAAAGAAGGTCTTTGGAGCCATCAGGCAAGGCTCCAGAGGCCCCAACGGTGAAGCTCAAGCTGCCACCACATCCACAGGAGCTCTGTGCAGGAGAATGTCCTAAGTAAAGGCTCAGGCACGCCTTTGCCCAGGCAAAGGGAAACTGAAACCTGTTCAAAAGACTCCCGCTGCCACAACATCCACGGGCCTCCGCTGCTAGACGAATGCCTCTGAAGCAAAGGCGTCCGTCCTTTGCCTAGGCAAAGGGGAAACCGAACCTGTCCAAGGGGAAACCCGTGGAAACTAGTTCCCCAGGTAACAAAAATTAAAAAAGGGACTCCCCGGATCCTGGAAAGGGACAGCCTAAAGGGGGAGGCAAAACCTTTACCACAGGTGTGCCAAAACCTTTGAAGAAATAATAAAGAAAAATGGAACCCTAATCCCAAGGAACTGCAGGGGAAATTTATGCAAAATGGGAAGGGCTGCAACATTGATAGCTTATGGAACCCGTTGGGTATGCCAAAGAGATTATGACCCAGGGAAAATCGTCCCATTTTCGAGAGGATTCCCGTTCAAACCCATTATGGAAACTTTTTACAAGGGGCCTCAGGAGGAGAGCAGTAATGGTACGTCAAGATTTCCCTTTCCCGGCCCTCCAAGCAGAAAACTGCAGGGAAGGCTGTGAGAATAGGTGACCGACCCTTAATGTTGCATCCATCTACCTTCCCCCACATAATCCAAATTAATGATTTGGAAATTTTTTTCTTGGGCAGTTGCCCCATCCATTTTCTTTGGAGATTTTAATGGGCGGCATCACCCCTTGGGGGGACACTTTGTGCAACCCTCGAGGAAGGGCTTGGAGTCCTTGTTTAAGAGTAGAGCAGTTTTTCTGAACAAGACACTCCCACACATTTCCAAATTCAAACTGGGACATTTTCCCCAAAATACACCTATCAAAGGGCTACCTGATTACATTTGAACTTCACTTGGCAGGTCATGGAAGTGGGGCCCCTTTTTAATATTTTTGGGGGAAAGGGGAATGGGTATTCCAGCCAATGGAGTGTAGGAGGCGACTTGAACATGCGGACTGGAATCTTTTTTTGATCATTGCCCGTATTGCAAGGGTTGTGAAAGATTTCCGTGTGTTTAAGATGCGTTAATCACTCACATCACGAATTCTCCTTTTCAGTAGAAGCATCCATTCCCAAAAGTAGCACCATTTCCGCGACCTCCAGTACCAGGTGGTTGTGGTGCCAACAAGCTGTTAGATCAAGGGAAAAAAACTGCATTAAAGGGAAAAGAAAAAGAGCCCCGCTTTTTAACCTTGATCAATTTCCACAAGACCCGAGCCAAGGCCCGGCGGGCAAAGGAGGCTAGACGGAGCGTGGAGGGCAGATGTCTCTCGATTTTAAATCTGGGACTCCCCTTGCATGGGTATGGAAAGGTGCGTAAGATCGCGGAAAGAGCATATCCATGCAAAAACCTGCTCTGGGAAAATAGATGGCATTAATCATACAGATAAAAAAAAAATGTTCAAAAAAGAGCTAGCTAAAACCATGCAGAGATCTCCTCTGGGCATCTTACCGCTTTTCTCCACTTTTTGGGGGAACAAAAACAACCCCAGTGTTGTTTTCAGTAGGACTGCAGCAGAATTCCCTACAAAATTTCCATTTTTTTCAAAGGGGAGGGGGCTCTGCTTTTCAGCTTGCCGTAAGATGCCCCAGGAAGGACGGATTTCCCTACTAAAAAAAGATATCCACTTACCAGAGAGCCCCAGAAATTTCCCGTTAGACATTTTAAAAGGATTATAGGGAGGAACAGTGCCTCCACATGGAGGAAGCTATAACATTCCCGTTCCCAAAAACCCGGCAAAGAGCTTTCCCCACCAGGGGAAAATTTCAGACCAATTTCCCCCCAAAAGCTGCATCTGCAAGGATGGAGAAAAGGTAAAAAAATTCAGGTTTTACATGGCTGGGAAAAAGAAAACATGTTGACCCCATATCAAATGGCTTTAGAAAATTTAAAACAACCACAGAGCACTTGTGAGGATGGAAACTGCATAGGAAATTTTTCGCACAGTGACGCCATGATAGCAGTTTCTTGACCTTTTAAAAGGCTACGATATACTTGGAAACATGGCATACTCATGAAGGTATGACATTGGTTTAAAAGGAGCATTACCATTTTATACAAACTTCCTTGGAAGGAAGTTTAGATTTAGGAGGAAACAGTTTCTCAACCTGGGAAAATCAGCTGAAAGGGGTCCCACAAGGGAGTGTCTTATGTGGACCCCGTTTTTCCCTTTCTTATAAATGCATTTTAAAGGTTTTTTCCAAGTCGTTAGTAATCTGTATGGGAGATTTTACACGTATTTCCAGGAGGAAGCTTTCAGGAGTCAAGGACGCATGAGACTGCAATAATAGGGTTTTACAGTGGGCAACATATATGGGGTTTAAATTTTCTCAAAGCAAAACCCTGGCTATACATTTCCACAAAAAGAGGGAAAATTCCCTCCTTTCCCTCTATTTTGGAGCAAACCCCCGCAATTTTCCAAAAAGGTGAAGTACTTGGCTAATTTTTTTACTCAAGAACATGGGGCCTACATCAAACAATTAAAAGGAAAGGCTACAAAAACACTTTCATTTTGTGGGGGTTTTTCACTTTATCTTTGGGGGGCAGGACCCCACAACACTTTTTACAGTTTTACCCAGCACTTTCGTAGAAGCTTGACTATGGGTGGAAGCTTTTCATTGCATCTCCCACTTTCCGGATGTTGGATCGGGTTTAAAAGAAGTTCAGAATCTGTACGGGGCTTTAGGTCTTACCTGTGGAGTCCCCGAGCTGAGAGTGGAGAACCACCTCTTTTATTACACTTTGGAATACATGAAAATGATTTTCTACACGAGACTCAAAGGGTTCGGGATTCCTACCCCCAGATTGGTTTTAACCCCCCCGAGGATAGCCGATCCCGGTGAGAATGAGGGGAACTTGTAGAAGAACTTAATTAAAGTCTCATAAAGGGTTTGGCGTTGGAATTCAGGAGAGTTCTTTAGCACATTCTAAATACCAAGGTCGGGCGCAAATATACAGTGGTTTGAAAACGAAAATGGGTGGGCTTTTCAGCATGAGCAGAAGGAAGCTGCATCTGGCAGTTTTTCTAGCAGCCCGATCTTCACGCAGGTTACATGCCCTCCTCAGCAGTTAAGATGACTAGAGTCTTAGAACCATTTATTGTGATATATTTTGACTCTCGTAGTGCCTTGAAGCAATCAAGAGCTTAAAAATCATCACATCCCTAGGAGGGGGTAAGATTAGCTTGCATGAGTCAACACGTAAAAAAAATAACTCTGTTTTGGGTGCCAAAAGGGATTTGGTGTCAGTGGGAATGAGCGACTGATCAGAAAGGGCCCAAAGGGGCGCCTTAGCCTTTTGATGCTCGTTTCCCCCCCACACAACGACCTGAAACCCAGCATAGAGTTTCTTCCGATAAATGGAAGGAACAATGGAGGCATATCTCCCCGAAATAAATGCGAGAGATTGAGATGACCCTTTGGGAGTTTGGGGGACTAGCATCCATCCCAGCCCAAAAGTGGAAGTTGCATAAAAAGGCTAAGAATCGGGCACAAAGATGATCAGGGCCGATGATGGCTAAAAATCAAGCAAATTTTGGGGATGCCCCGAGCCCTTAAAAAATCGCACATGTAGTGGAATGATGGCAACATTTTTCCAGACAAAGATGTATACTTGTCTCCCACATATACCGAAAAAGGTTTTGGGGGGGGTTGTGAATAGAGGGTCTTATTTTTTTCCCTTGGGAGACTAATATTTTCAAAAAAAATTTTATTTGCATAATGTTTATGCCATAATTTTATACACTTCCAGCAAATATTTATGTTTTGTTTTTTAAATTTTGTTTATTGTTATTTGCAAGATATTATTGATAGATTTAAAATTTTTAAATGGTTTAAATTTTCTTCAACAAGGTATTCATGCAAATGACCATGGGTTTTTGATGCGGCAGATAATTTTAAAAAATCAATCAAAAATATTGACCAGTTCACCAGGATTTAATACCCTGGTAAATACAAAGATAAATAAATAAGTGTACAAAACTTCACGCCTTCTCTTTCTGAAAACCATGGGTCTGACCCATTTTGCGCATAGTTTTTCCACTCCAAAACCCCGGCTAGCATCTCCCACATTGTTAAAAATTTTTTTCAAACACGTGAAAAGTGGGAAAGTGGCATTATACTTTTTAAATTAATGTGGTCCCAGCATCAGCCACAGGATATTTTTGTTATAATGCCCTTTCAAGTCAATAGGAACGATTTTTTCGAAACGGGTGTCTCGTGGACTGACCCATTTTGGACCATATCTTGCCCTTTTCTTGCACATTCCCTTTTTCTTCAATCATTACCAGTATTTAAAATTTGTCAGTAAGCTGCATCCCTTTCAAAGAAAATGTACTTAGGAATATTTTTGAGAAAAGGTAAAAAAAAAATTACCCGTTTAAGTGAACAGACGCGTTTAAAGGGGGGTTTGCTGCCACATTAGCGAGTCCAGAAAAAAAGGGGGGAAAAGTCTTTTGGTTTCCCGAAGTGGGGTCGTTACCCCCTCCGTTGTAATTTTGCACAGCCGTCTGAAAAGCACGAGATGCTGTTTAAGGCCATAGAAGATGAGATCCTTTTGTCTTTTTTTTTTTTTCTTTTTTTTTTTTTTACTACAGGATATGTTGGTCACATTTGGAGAAAGGAAAACCTGAACAGCCCGAGGGATGAATGAGGGAAAAATAGCTCCACAGGCAAGAGATGTATTGCCCATTTCGATTTATCTTCACCAAGGGTACGTAACGAGCACGCTTAAATAAAAACTTTGCAATGAAAGATACTGTCTCATTTATACCATTTCTACATTTGTCGCAAGGAAGCAGTTAGAAACACTTATACAATTCTCTCCTCTCCACACACACACACAACACCACACACACACCCCACACAACCACACACACACACTATAACGGGTATAGAACCTATTTCATTGGTCGCAGGGGGATGAACTGAAGTTCGGGTGACTCTCTATTTTTAAAAGTTTAACAAATAGGAACACACGAGACTATCTAGTTTTAGGTGTAATCGTGGTAGCGGGTCGTGCCAGCTAGCCCCGAGGGGGAGGGCGAAGCCAGCCTTACCGCGCCTGGCGTTGACACAAAACTCCGGTCAAACAAGGTGAGATATAAAAGTGACCCCCGGGCCCTCGTGAGCGGGGGGTTTTTTTTGGGGGACTTTGGATCCGGTGGTAACCACCCACAGCCCACTGGTAACAGAAATAAAATTTATGCACATCCTATATTGTGGCCCCACCTACCGCGCCTTGCCCTCAGGCCCCTTTAAAAGGGTGACCTAACTTGGCGGGTTTGTCCGTTCTTGTGCGTTGCCGGGTGCATCTTCGTGGCTGCCGTCCCTGTCCCTCATCCTCCGGTCCTTGGTGTAATCTGTCCTTCCCAAAGTCTCGCACAGGCCCCCTTGATTGGGATCGTCTAAACCTCCTCATGTCCGGGCCCGGGCCCTAACTCGGCGGCGTCCTCGCCCCCCAGTCCTCACAAACCCGCCCAGGCTTTCTCGGTCCACACATCCTCGAATCTTCATTGGATCACGGGTCGGAGCAGGGGCGGCATCTCGGGGGGGGATACCTGCACTACGAGCCCCTGGAGTTGACCGGGTGAGGCGTCTGCCAGGGTGGCCATGCAAACATCCCGGGGGGGACTGGACCTGAGCAAGGTGCGGGTTTTCACTGGATTACGGGGAGTCTGGAGGAAACACCTGTCCACTACATTAGGGAGGCAAAAACACCTGCTCTGAGACATCTGGCCGCGGGCCCTAGGGGCGATTTTCTAATGACGTCCTTCTCACAGCATCCAAATTTCTCCTCCTTGGGCCGTGTGGTCGACTGCAATATGTAGTGGGGAACCAGGTATACACGAAGGGGCCAGATAGAAAGAGAAAAAAAAAGGGGCAACAGAGAAGGGGAGAAGAGTACCACTACCCGGTTTTTTTTTTTAAATTGGGGTTTTTTAAATGTTATTTTTAAATTTTTTTTTTTTTTTTCTGTTTTATTTCACAAAGATAAAAAAGCGACCCACAGGACCGGGCTTGAATACCAACTGTCTTGATAGAATGAAGTAGATAAGGGAAACGAAAAACGGAAATCCCAAGGATTTACTTGAACCACAGTCGCACACAAAGAAGAAATAGATGTAAAATGTACAATATACGAGTCACTCGTCAGACAGCAAAATTGTGGGCTAAAGAATCCCTCATAAATCTTTATCCCGGCCTAAGACAAAACCCCAACCCTTAAGAAAAGGGTCAGGCTTTTGTCCTGCAGTGTGAGTGAGGGAATGGTGTGTGTATCGTGTGTGAGTGACAGCTAGCATGAATAAGGGGAAAGGAAGTGCCTCACACAAGAATGAATCACAAACACAAAATTAATGTTCAACATAAAAAAAAACTGAAAGTAAATTTAGCAATGCTAGCTATATAAAATTATTTAACTACCCCATTGAATCAAATTAATGATATGCGAAGAATGTACGCATGAATGAATGGGACATGAAAAAAAAATATTCGCCAACTTTTTTGCAAACAAATCTTCTTGGGGTAGAAATATGAATGCCAAGGTACATGTTAGCTAGATGTCAGACTTCATTAAAAGGGGGGATTTCCATACCCAAATGCCGTATAGACTGAAGCGACCGAGCCAGGGAAACTATAAAAAAACCCGCTTTTTTCTGCGTATTGTGATGGGGGTGCTAATTCCCTTTAAAAATCATGAATTATAAAAGCTTGGGAATTTTCCCAAAAAAGAAGAACTTCAAGAGGGGGAGAAAGGTGTGATTAATAAGCGAATAAGATTCAGCTTAAAAAACCCCAGTCCTAATTTTAAATTTAAAGGGGTAACCATGGGTCACACGACTCAAAGATGCCGATGAAAAGAATAAATTCGGTTTATTGTACCCGCTTTCGAACAAGGAGTGTAGTTATTAGGGTTTTCGCAACCCCCCGGGGGAATATCGGGCAATCCGTGCAATATATGGGGGAAGTCCTACGCTATATTCACATAATGAATTTTTATGAAACGCGTTACAAACCCATTCTAGCGCCAAAAGCAATGTAACAAGCTATGGTAATTCCCCAAAGGCGTCAAAAAAAAACAACCAAAAATTTCAGGGAACCAAAAGGCCCCTGACCCTTCCCACGTCGCCACCGCCGGGGAAAAAGAAATGGGTCAGGTCAAGCGGTAAACAACTTTTCTCATCCAAAATGACCAAAGTGAAGAAAAGGGCGGTCAGGTCGGGGGGGGGAGGAAAGAGTAAATGAAAGATATTTGTGATAAGATAAAATCACGAAAGCGTTAAAAATTTTTGAGATGAAAAAATAAGCTCTAAAAACGAGGAATCAATTAATACTTAACAACGAAAGATATTCAGTTTATTGAACCCCATACTCGATCAACGGAAAGCGATTGAGGTGAAGGGAAAAGTGTGAGAATGTGCCCTTTGCTGCATCTAGCACTTTAACCCCAAACAAAAACCAACAGTCAACTATATATGGGAGAAGAAGGGAAAAAAGAAATATGAAAAAGGGGGGCCCCAAAGTGTATTACATGTTTTTTTTTGTTTTTTTTTTTTAGTCTTGAAGCGGTGGGGCAGATTTTTTTCGAAGGGTTTTTGTTCATGCTATGAGCCGGGAAAGGGCTAGCGCCACCCTGCCACCAGATTTTAAAAGGCTGTAGGACTCTAATACAGTGGCTGAAGGGACCAAAACACAGTAAAGGGGTGAACACACGCTACGACCCGGCTTCGGGGGAAAAAACGCTGGTGGGTTTACGCCCGGGTCGGGGCAGCCCGTCCCGGGGGGAGGCAAGGGGGGAGCGACCTTACCACGTGGCGCTGGCGACGACCCCCCCGGTCAAACGAGGTGAGATATAAAATGTGCCTTGCCCTCGTGACGGGTGGTTTTTGTTTTTGGCACTTTGGATCCGCGGGAACCACCCCAGTGGTCCACCGGCAACAGAAATGAAATAGACATCCTTAACACACACAAAACCACACCCCACACCACACACACCACACACACACACACACACACACAACACAACACACACACACACACATTATATATAATAAAAAATTTTGTGTGTGGTGTGTGTGTGGGTGTGTGTGTGTGTGTGTGTGGTGGTTGGTGTGTGTGTGTAGTGTGTGTGTATGGAGGATATTTCTATTTCTGTTGCCGGGGCCCCACGTGGCGGGTTCCCCACGCGGATCCAAAAGGGCCCCAAAAAAAAACCACCCGCTCAGCGGGGGCGAGGCAATTTTATACCCCACCTCGTTTGCCCGGGGGGGTGTCGCCAGCGCCCCAGGGGTAAGGTCGGCTTCCCCTTGCCTCCCTCCGGCGGCTGCCCCCCCTGCGTGAACCCACGCAGCGCTTTTCCCCAAAGCCAGGCGTGCGGGTTACCCCTTACGGTGTTTTGAGTCCCTGTCAGCCATGTATTAGAGTACCTCAGCCTTTTACAATTGGTGGCAGGGGGGCGCTACGCCCTTCCGGCTCTAGCATGAACGCAAACCTTCGAAAAAAAAATCTGCTCCACCGCTTCAAGATAAGAAAAAAAAACAAAAAAAAAACATGTAAGTACACATTTGGGCCCCCTTTTCAATTTCGTTTCCCTTTTCCCCCATATAATTTGAGCTTTTGGTTTTGGGGGGGGTTTAAAAAAGTGCTAGTGACAGCAAATGGACATTTCCCACTATTCCCTTCACCTCAGACGCTTTTTCCGTGTGATGAGTATGGGCAATAAACAGAATATCTTTTCTTTATTAAGTAGTTAATGATTCTCTCGTTTTTAGAGACTATTTTTTTTCTCGCAACAAATTTAACGCATTCGTGTTTATCTTATCACGAATATCATTTCTTTTTTTTCTCTTCCTCCCTCGCCCCGACCGACCGTCCCTTTTCTTTCTTTTTGGGTCATTTGGAGGGGAAAAGGTTGTTTACCGTCTTGCCCTGCCCTCACTTTCTCTTTTCCCGGTCGGTGGCGAGGGAAGGGGTCAAGAGGCCCGTTGGTTCCTGAATTTGGTTGTTTTTTTTGTTGACGCCTTGGAATTTAACCATAGATTGTTACATTTTTTTTTTTTTTTTGGCGCTGAATGGAGTTGTAACGCAGTTTCATAGAAATTCTTTTATGTAAATATAGCGTGGGATTTCCCCATATCAAGTGCAAGGTTTGCCCGAATTTTCCCCCGGGGGTTGCGAAAAAACATAAAAATTACACCCTTTGTTCGAAAGCAGGTACAAAAAACCCGAAGTTTTCATCGATGGCATTTTTGAGTGGGGTGTGACCCAGGGTTTACATCCTTTAATTTAATGTAGGATAGGTTTAAGCTGAATCATTATTCGTTATTAACACACCTTTCCACCCCTTTTGAAGTTGCTTGCTTTGTTTTGGGTATATCCCAAGCTTTTGTATTTTTCATGAATATTTAAAGGGGAAATTTTGGAGCGCCCATCACAGTACGCAGAAGGAGCAGGTTTTTTATAGTTTTCCCTGGCCGAGTGTTCAGTCATATACGGCATTTGGGTATGGACCCTCCCCTTAATAAAGTCTGACATGCATAGTAGACATGTCCCTTTGGCAGTTCATTTTTCTGCCCCCCAAGAAGTTTTGCTTGCAAAAAGTTGGCGAATATTTTTTTTTCATGACCATTCATTCAGGTACATCTGTCGTATCAATATTTAAATTTCAAGTGGTAGTTAAAATAATTTTATATAGCTAGCATTGCTAATTTATTTCATTTTTTGTTATAGTAAAACTTTAATATTTGTTTTTGTGATTCATTCTCTGTGGAGGCATCTCACTTTCCCTCTTATTCATGCTAGCTGTCACCACCACGCTACACACACACATTCACCTCATACACATGCAGGACAAAAGCATGACCCTTTCATAAAGGGTTTGGGTTTCTGTCTTTTGTGCCGGGATAAAAAATTATGAGGTATCTCTTTAGCCCACAAAATTTTTTCTGTCGTGACGAGGGACGTATAGAGTACATTTTTCATCATTTCCTTTGTGTGACGATGGGTTTAAATAAATCCTTTCGGATTTTCGTTGCGTTTTCCCTTACTACCTCAATCTATCAGGGGACAGTTGGTAGTTCAAGCCCGGTCCATGTGGGTCGCTTCTTTTTTTTGTGAAATAAAACAGAAAAAAAAGACAAAAAATAATTAAAAACAACATTAAAAACCGCAATTTAAAAAAAAAAACCGGTAGTGGTACTCTTCTCCCCTTCTTGTTTCCTTTTTTTTTTCCTTTTCTATCTGGCCCCTTTCGTGTAGACCTGGTTCCCCCATACATATTGCAGTGGGGCCGACACGGCACCCAAAAGGGGGAGAATTTGGATGCTGGGAGAAGGACGTATTTGAAGTCGCCATAGGCCTGCGGCCCGAGTCGTCAGAGAGGTGTAAGCCTCCCATAAAGTAGTGGCAGGTGTGCCTGCCCGGGGCCCCCTAGATCCAGTGAACCAGCACCTTTTGCGGTACCAGTCGCCCCGGGATGTTTTGCATGGCCGACGCTGGCAGACGCCCGCAGCTCCGGTCAACCCAGGAGCTCGTAGGCGGATCGCCGCCCCGGAAAGCCCCCCCTGCTCCGACGCCCCTGATCCAGATGAAGATACGAGGATTGTGGACGCGAGAAAGACCCTGGACGAATTTTTGAGGACGGGGACGAGGACGCCGCGAGTAGGCCTGGGCCAGGGCTATGAGGAGGTTTTTTGACGAACCGAAGTCAAGGAGGACCTGTGCGAGACTTTTTTTAGGAAGGACAGATTTTCACAAGGACCCGGAGGATGAGGACGGGCAGGGGCGAGCAGCCCCGAAGATGCCAGGGGACAACGCAAAGAAAAGAGGGCAACCAGCCAAGTTAGGGCACCTTGAAGGCGCCTCGAGGGCAAGGCGCGAGAGGTGGCAAGCAATAAGGATGTGCATAATTCATTTCGTTACCAGTGGGCCATGTGGGGGTTACCCCCGCGGGTCCAAAGTCCCAAATAAGAACCACCCGCTCAGGAGGCCGGAGGTCAACATTTTATATCTCACCTTGTTTGACCCAAATTTTTTGTCAAGCGCCAGGCGCGGTAAGGCTGGGGTTTGCCTCTCCCCCTGGGCTAGCTGGCAGCGACCCCCCTACCACTTACACCCATAACTAGATATGCTCGTGTGTTCCTATATTGTTCAACTCTTTGAAATAGAGAGTCACGCCCAACTATCATATCAATACCCCTGCGAAACCAAGGTAATAGGGTTCTTTCCCGTTATAGGTTTTGTGGTGTGTGTTGTGGTTTTGGGGTGTTTTTTTTGGTGGGTGTGTGTGGGAGAGAGAGAAGATTTATATATGTGTATCGAAATTTCCATTTTCGACAAAAAGAGAAATGGTATGAATGAGACAGATCTTTTCATTGCAAAAGATTTTTTAAGCTTGCTCGATTACGTATCTCTGGTGAAGATGAAATCGAAATCGGTCAGATTTCATTCTTGACTGTGGAGCTATTTATTCTCATTTTACCCAGGCTGTTCAGGTTTTCCCTTTTCCCAAAAGTGACTCAAAATATCCCGTAGTAAAAGAAAAAAAAAAAACAAAAAAAAAAAACCAAAAGGATATATCTTCTATGGCACTTAAACAGCATCTCGCTGCTTTTTAGACGGCGTGTGC
The DNA here is from genome assembly GCF_015228065.2 of Penaeus monodon. Lineage (NCBI taxonomy): Eukaryota > Metazoa > Arthropoda > Malacostraca > Decapoda > Penaeidae > Penaeus > Penaeus monodon. The sequence continues at coordinate 28,483 of NW_023665424.1, read as the reverse complement.
AAAATGACAACGGAGCGGAAAGACGCCATTCTGGGAACCAAAGACTCTTCCCCTCTTTTTTGACTCGCTAATGGGCAGGGGAAACTGCCTGAAGCGTCTGTTCATTTACCAACGGGTAATTTCTTTTTTTCCTTTTTATCAGGAAAAAAATTCCCTAAGTACATTTTCTTTGAAAGGTAAGAGCTTACTGACAAAATTTTTAAAATACTGGTAAGGATTTAAGAAAAGGTAAGTGCAAGAGAAAGGGCAAGATTGGTCACAAAAGGGTTAGTCACGAGACACAGTTTCAAAACTCGTTCCATATTGACTTAGATAAGGGCATTATAATCAATAATATCCTGGGACGTGCTGGGAACCACATTAATTACACAAGAAAAAGCACATTCCTACTTCTCACGGTTGAAAAAAATATAACAAGTGCAGATGGTAGCCAGGTTTTTGGAGTGGAATAACTATGACGCAAAAGGGGTCAGACTCCTAGGTTCTCAGAACGAAAAGGGTCAGTGAAGTTTGTACACTTTTTTTTTTATTTTTGTTTTTTACCGTGATATATAAGTCACTGGGAATGGTCAATATTAATTGTTTTGATTATTTAAAATTATCTCCGCATCAAAGCTATGGTCATTAGCAGTGAAACCTTTTTAGATAGAAATAAAAAACCTTTTAAAAAACTTTGAAAATCTAAAATAAATATTTTGCAAATAAAAAAAAAAATTAAAAATAAAAGCATAAATATTATGGGAAGTGTATAAGTTATGGCATAAACATTATGAGAAAAAAATTTTATTAAAATATTAGTCCCCCTAAGGAAACTAAAAAGGGGCCCCCTTATATCAAAATCCCCCCCAATAATTTTTCAGTGTATATGTGGGAGACAAGTACATACACTTTGGTCTGAGAATGTTGCACATCTTCCACTACAGTGCGATTTTTAAAGGGTCTTGGCATCCTAAAATTGTTTGATTTTTAGCCATCATGGGGCCCATGAGTCAGTCTTGTGTGCCCGATTTGCCTTGTTATGAAAAATTTCCATTTTTTGGGCTGGGAGGATGCTAGTCCCCCAAAACTGCCAAGGTCATCTCAATTTCTCGCATTTTATTTCTGGAGATAGCCTCCATTTTTCCCTTTCCTTTTACGCGAAGACAACCCCTGAGCGGGGTTTTCAGGTCGTGTGTGGGAGGGGAAAAACGAGCACACAAGGCTAAAAGGCAGCTGCCTTGGCCTTCTGATCAGCTCGCTCACCCCCATGACCCCAACTGGCTGGCCCCCAAAAACAGAGTTATCTTTTTACGTGTTGACTCAGTGCAAGCAAATCTTGAACCCCCCTACTATGGATGTGAGAGTTTAAGCCTTGATGCTTGCAAGGCACAGAGAGTCACAATATACACAATAGAAGGTTTCATAAGTCTCTAGTATTTTAACTGCTGCAAGGAGGGCATGAACTCTGCAGTGAAGACGAGGCTGTAGAGAAAGACTGCCAGATGCAGTCTCCTTCTGCTCACTGCTGAAAAAGCCCACCCCCATTTTCAGATTCGAACCATTGTATATATTGCGCCGACCTTTGGTACTTAGAAAGTGCTGAAAAAAAATCTCCTCTGAATTCCAACAGCCAAAACCTTAGTGAGATTTTAAATTTAAAAGTTCTTCTACAAGTTCCTCATTCTACTACCATGGGGATCGGTTTCCCAAAGGGGGGGTTTGAAAACCAATCTGGAGTAGGATACCCCAGAACCTTTGTAGTCCTGTAGAAAATCAGGTTCATGTATTCAAATGTAATGAAAGAGGGGGTTTTCCCACTTCAGCATACGGGGGACTCCACAGGTGAAGCTGAAACCCCCAGTACAGATTCTGAGGTTTCTTTTTAAACCCGAGCCCAAAATCCGGAGAACAGGGGGAGATGCAGATGATAATTTTCACACCATAGCAAGCTTATACGAATAAGTGCTCGGTAAAACTGTAGAAGTGTTGTGCGGTCGCACCCCAAGATAAATGTGAAAAAAAACCCACAAAATAAATGCTTTTGTACCCTTCACTTTTAATTGTTTGATGGAGGCCCCCAGTTTGAGTCAAAAATTAGCCCCAAGTATTTCACCCTTGGAAAAATTTGCAGTGGGTTTCTCCTAAATAGGGGGAAGGATGGAATTTTCCTCTTTTGTGGAAATGTATAGCCATGGTTTTGCTTTGAGAAAATTTGAACCCATATTGTTGCCCACTGTAAAACCCTGATTTTTTGCGCGCTTTGGTCCTTGCACATCCTGTAAGTTTTCCTCCTGAGAAATACAGGAAAAATCATCCAATACAGATTACATGAGACAGCATTGGAAAAACCTTTTACAATGTCATTTATACCCTGGAAAAAACGGGGTCACACAAAAGAACTCCCTTGTGGGCCCCCTTTCAGCTGACTTCAGGTTAGAGAAAACTTTTTCCCTACCTAAACTCAAAAACTTCTGTCAGCAAGGAATTTTTGTATAAAAGTGGGTAAGTCCTCTTAAACCAATGTATACAGCTTCAGAGTTGCCATGCTTCCAAGTAGTACGAAGCCTTTAAGGTCAAAGAAGACTGCTTTTCATGGACGCACTGGCGAAGGAATTTTTTCCGTTTTATAGCAGTTTCCACCCTCACAAGTGCATCTGGGGTTTGATTTTAAATTTTTCTAAACCCATTTGATATGGGGCAACTTTGTTTTTTTTTTCCCAGCAGCCATGTAAAACCTGAATTTTCCCATTTCCCATCAGCTTCAGATGCAGCTGGTGGGGGAAAAATTGGTTTGCAATTTCGGGTGCGGAAGCATCTTTGCCAGGTTTAGGAAAGGAATGATTATAGTTTCTCCATGTGGATGGACTTTTCCCCTTTCCCTATAGATCCTTTTAAATAGGTCTAACAGGAAATTTGGGAGCTCCGGGTAAGTGAGATATCATTAGTATGGAATACCGTCACTTCCGGGGGCAGTCTTACGGCAAAAGCTGAAAAAGCAGAGCCATCCCCTTGGGAAAAAAAATGGCAAGTTGATGGAAGTTTGTGCGTCCTATGAAGAACAACACGGGTGTTGTTTTGTTCCCCCCAAAAAAGGGGAGAATCAAGCAGTGTAAGATGCCCCCGAGGAGATCTCTGCCATGGTTTAGCTAGCTCTTTTTGCAACATCTTTTTTTATCTGTGATGATTATGCCACTATTCAGAGGGGGTTGGACTGGAATGCTTTTTCCAGCGATTTTACGCCCCTTGCCCCCAACCAGCTAAGGGAGTCCAGAGTAACGGGAGACATACTGTCTCCACGACGCCGTCTAGCCCCTTTAGCACGCGCCGGGCCCTTGGCTCGGGTTTGTGGTAATTGTCAAGGGTTTTACAATGCTGGGGCGTGTTTCATTTCCCTTTAAAATGAGCTTTTCTTGACAAACAGTTTGTTGGCACTCATCAGACCACCATGGACTGGAGGTCGAGGGTAATGGCTGCTATTTTTGGGAAATGGATGTTTTCTACTGAAAGGGGAGAATTCGTGATGTAGGTGATTAACAGCACTTGAACACACTGGAAATCTTTTCAAGATCCTTGCAATACGCAGATGATCAAAAAAGTTTCCAGCCCGCAGTTCAAGTCGCCATTCTACACTCCATTGGTGGAATACCATTCACCTCCCCCAAAAAAGTATGGAAAAGTGGTCACTTCCATGCCCTGCCAAGTGAATTAAAAATGTGAATCAGGTGGCCTATTGATAGGTGATTTTGGAGAATGTCCCAGTTTGAATTTGGAAATGTGGGGGAGTGTCATTGTTCAGTAAAACTGCATCTACTTTAAGAACAAGGATCCAAGGCCCTTCCCGGGGGTTGCACAAAGGTCTCCCAGAGGTGATGCCGACCTTTGAAATCCCCCAAGAGTAAAAATGGATGTGGCAACTGCCCAAGTAGATTTCCAATTCATTAATGTTGAGTTTATGTGGGGGAAAGGTAGGGGATGCAACAGTGTAAGGCGTGTCAAGCCTATTCTCACACCCTTCCCCCCCTGCAGTGTTGTTGCAGGTGGAGGGCCCGGGAAAGGGAAATATCTTGCGTCCCTTTTACGCTACCCCCATGGGGGTCCATTGTCAAGGTTCCATAATGGGCTTGAAACTTGGGAATCTCTCAGGAAAATGGGACGTTTTTCCCTGGTCATAATCTTTTTTAGGCATACACAAACTGGGTTCCATGAAGCTATCAGATGTTGCTCCTTCCCTTTTTGATGAATTCCCTGACAGTTCCATTGGATTAGGGTACCAGTTCTTTATTTTATTTTTCATAAGGGTGTTTGGCAGCCCTGTGGTCAAGGTTTGCCTCACACCTTTGGCTGCCCTTTCCAGGACCCGGGGAGTCCCTTTTTTAATATTTGTTGACTTGGAATTTTTTCCACAGGTTTCCCTTGGACAGGTTCAGGATTTCTTTGCCTAGGCAAAGGACGGAATGAGCCTTTGCTTCAGAGGCATTCGTTAGAAAGCGGAGGACCCGTGGATGTTGTGCGGGGGAAGCTTTTAAAAAAGGGTTCAGGTTCCCTTTGCCTGGGCAAAGGGGTGCCTGAGCCTTTATTTCAGGAGCATTCTGCCTAGCAGCAGAGGCTCGGGGATGTGGTGGCAGTGGAGCGTCACCGTTGAGGCCTCGGGCCTTGCCTGGGCTCCAAAGGGACCTTACTTTGGGAGGGGAGTCTCCTAATAGCCCCCTACTCCTACTCCGTTTTGGTGGAAAAAAACAACTCACCAGAGGCAGTGTCAGAATTTTGGGGACTGAGGTTTAGAGGAAGTGGCAGGTGTGGCGTAAAAGCATTGGAGGGCAAGGGTTGGGGGGAAAGGGGAGGAGGGCTAGAGCCAAAGCAAAGGACTACCTGTCTGTGCAAACAGAACCCGGGCACGTCGTTTTGCCTCGGAAAACTAACTTTCTCCTTGCTCCTTATTACCAATACTTCCTTTTAAAATTTTTGTATTTTTTAATTGCTTGAAGAAGTTTCTGAGTTTCTTTTGCGTGGTAAACAGAATATTGGACAGGACAGTTGTATTCCTTGAGCCCTTTTGTACCACATTTACACATATTTTGGTGTCCATTTTTTTTAAAACGGCAAGAGTGGGCTCCATCCCCAAAAACCTGGCAGGGGGAAGCACGGCATAGGGTTGGGCACATAGGCTTTCCCTTTGAGGGGTACCATGCAAACTTAACCGTTCTGGAGGACTAATGTGTTAAAAGAAGAAGAGCGGAAATGCTTTTCCCAAACCATCAACTTTCTTCCAAAAAACGTTTTACGCCACTAATTAAAATTCTTAGTTCCTCTAACAGTTTTTTCCCGAATAAACCCCATCAGGTCTCGGGAAAAGACAATTCATTACATGATTGAGGGTTTGTGAGGAGAGCATGAAACTTGACCCCCGGAAGTTGCATATGCACGCAGACGGTCCCTCTCTGGTGGGCACAACCTAACTATAGGTACCATTCGCTGGGGGTGATGCGAGGATCACGTGACATACTTTAAAATTTTCCGTAACCTCAAAAAAAGTCAAGACCATGATTTATACAAACCCAAAAAGGGCTTCATTTCCCGGTACTTTCTATATGAAATCTTGGGATTACAAGGTAAAAATCCCTTAGTGGATTTAAGAGGACTTTTCCCCTTCTTCCTGGTTGGGGAGCCCGGGAACCATTACGATTCCCATTTTGCCCTTTGGAAGATGGAAAGGTTCCAGTTGACAAGTGTGATTTCCAGAGAGAATGGTCGAGGGGGTTGCGAGGTCGCAGGGGGGAGAGCTAATCTTTTTAAATTTTTTGTACTCATACAAATTTGAATTTTCATTTCCCACCCCCCCCCCCCCACTATGGAGCCAACGTGGGGGAAACTATAGTTTGGGGTTCAAAATCCCCCAACAGCCCCCGGGGGAAAGAGGGGAAAAATACCAGCCATATACAAACTGATGGCAGTCGCAGGACCTATGCGCTACAGTGAAAAAGGCCTGTTGACCCCTAGCATATTTTGGCCAGCGTTTACTTTACCGGGGCCCTTTATCAAGCCCCCCTTAACCAGAATAAAGGACCAAAGAGGGTGGTTTCTAGCTGAGGGTGCAGGTGCGCATGCTCAACCCCCCAGGACTCCTGTTCCTGGTAATACGGGAGCCACGCACGGCAAAAAAACACGTGGGGGAGTTTCCTGGTCCCAAAATGGAATGAAACCCGGGGTGGGTCACCATCCCCCTCCATAGGCCTTGGTGCACCAGGGAAACCATTTTGTCTATCCCCCACTGGTGATCCCCCAGATGGGTAGCCCTCTGGTCCGGCTCACCAGACATTGGGACCTCAAACCCCCCACCCCGGCAAGGCGGGGCTTCTGTTAGGGGGGTTGTTTAAGAGTAGAGCAGTTTTTCTAAACAGTGACACTCCCACACATTTTCCAAAATTCAAACTGGGGGCATTCTCCAAAATAGTCTGTCACTTTGGTCCCTAATCACAGAGAATTTTACAAGTCTTGGAAGGGCTTACATGGAAGCGACCATTTTCCCGACTTTTGGAAGAGGTGAATGGGATTCCAGCCAAGGAGTGCAGAGATGGCAACTGGAAAAATTGGATTGGAATCTTTTTAGATCAACGCAGTATTTCAAGGATTGTGAATGATTTCCAGAGTGTTAAGATGTGTAAACACTTCAATACAAATTCACCTTTTCAGCAGAACACCTTCCCCAAAAATACGGGGGCAGTACCCTCGACCTCCCCGGTACCTGGTGGTCTGAGTATGCCAAAAAGTGCAGAGCAAGAAAAGTGATTAAGGCAGTTTAAACGCGCCCAGCATTGTAAGCTTACCTTACAAAAAAAACCCCAGCCAAGGCCCGGCAAGTGTAAAGGAGGCCCGACGGGACCGGGGACAGTATGTCTCCTGATTAACTCTGGGACAAGGTGCGTAAGATCGCGGAAAGAGCAATCACTGTACACTGCTTTTAGATAGATGGGAAAAATCACAGTCAAAAAAGATGTTGCCAAGAGCTAGTAAAAACCATGGCCGAGATCTCCTCTGGAGCATTTACATGCCCCATTCTCCATCTTTTGGGGTGAAAAAGGGGAAAGAACCCAGTACCGTTCTTTAGTAGGACTGCAGCAGAACTTTCCCTAAATTGCCATTTTTTGTCAAGGAATGGGCTTGCTTTGCAAACTTGCCCTAAGACGCCCCAGGAAGGACGATATTCCTACAAATGAATCTCACTTACCGGGAGCTCCCCGAAGTTTTTTTGGACTATTTAATAGGATATATAGGGAGGGTTTCAGTGCCATTTAGGAAAAGGCTATAATATTCCTGTTCCTAAAACTGGCAAAGAGCTTCCACCCGGAAAATACAGACCAATTTCCCTCACCAGCTGCATCTGCAAGTGATGGAGAAAATGGTAAACTTCAGGTTGACATGCGCTAGAAAAGGAAAACGTGCTGACCCCCTACAATATGGGTTTGAAAATGAGAAACCACAGATGCACTTTTGGGGGTTAAAAAGCTATACAAATTCCTTTGCACAGAATGTCAATGTTTGCAGTCTTTTTTGCCTTGGAAAAGGTGAAGCTATTGACATTTGGTTTAAGAGGGGCATTACCTACCTTATACAAAGTTCCCCCGCTAACAGGAAGTTAGAGTTCGGGTGGGAAAAAAGTTTCTCTAACCGGAAGATCGCGGAAGGGGTCCCAAAAGGAGGTCTTTTGTGTGACCTGTTTGCATTGCTATAAATGACACTGAAAGGTTTTTTTTTTCCAAGTCTGTTCATGTAATCTGTATGGGAGACTTTTCACTTACTGCTCAGGAGGACGCTTTCAGGGGGCAAGGACACATGCAGATTTCAATAAATTAGGTTGAAGGGGGCAACAATCATGGGTTCAAATTTTCCCCAAATTTAAAACCATGGCTATACTTTTCCCCAAAAAAAGGAAAATTCCCTCCTTCCCCCTATTAGGAGCAAACCCCCGCAATTTGTCCCAAAAGGTGAAGACTTTTGTAGTTTTTTTTTTGACCAAGGGTTAAGGGTGCCCCCCATCAAACAATTAAAAGTGAAGGGGTACAAAAGCGCCCCAGTTTTTTTGGGGGTTTTTCACATCTATCTTTTGGGGGTAGACCCACAAAAGTTCGCAGCTTTACCCAGACTTTTTCGTGTAAACTTGATTATGGATGTGAGGCTTATTATCTGCAATTCCCCCGTTTTCCCGTGTTGGACTCGTTCATAATGAAAACTCTCAGAAACTGTACTGGGGCTTTCAAGTCTTCCCGGGAGAGCCCCTCTTTCATTAACCGGACTATATGAACCCGATTTTTCTACAGAGACAAAAGGATTCGGGATCTCCTACACCCGATTGGTTTTCAAAAACCCCCTTTAGGATAGCGGGGAACCCAAAGGGAGGGAATGAGGAATCTTTTGGAAGAGCTTAAATTTTAAATTTTCTAAGGTTCGGGGTTTGGAATTCCCCAATTCCCCGGTTGGACAATCAAGTCGAGCGGATTTTGGCAGAATTTTGGGAAAAAGGAGAGATCTGAAGCAGAAGTCAGAGAGAGATTTTTTCAGCACATTTCTAAGTACCAAAAAGGACGGACGCAATATAACGATGGTTCGAATCTGAAAATGGTTTTGGCTTTGCAGCAGGAGCAGAAGGAAGCTGCATCTGGCAGTCTTTCCTCAGGAGCCCGATCTTTACTGCAGAAATATCCTCCTTGCAGCAGTTAAGATGACTAGGGATCTTTCGAACCATTCTATTTTTTAATTGTGACACTTTTAGTGCCTTTCAAACAAATTGAGCTTAAACTCATCACACCAGAGTGAGGGAAGATTGGCTTGCACTAATGGGCACCACGAAAAAAGATAACTCTTGTTTGGGGGCCAGCACAGTTGATTCAGTGGGAATGAGCGAGCTGATCAGAAGGCCAAGGAGCTGCCGTTCAGCCTTGTGAGCTGTTTTTCCCCTCCCACACAACGACCTGAAACCCAGCATCAGGGTTGTTTCGCGAAAAATGGAAGGGGAAAAATGGAGGCATGTTCCAGAAATAAAAAATGTGAGAAATTAAGATGACCTTTGGGAGTTGGGTGACTGGCATCCATCCCCCAACCCAAAATAAAGTTGCATTAACAAGACTAAGAAACGGGTACACAAGATGACATGGGCCGATGATGGCTAAAAGTGAAGCACTTGGAGGATTGCAAAAACCCTAACGATCGCACATGAGTGGAGAGATAAGGATAAGTTGATATACTGACTCAGGGCCCTATGGGTAAAATGAAGCACTTTGTGAGGATTGTCAAAAGCTATTAACGGTGCACATGTAGTGGGAAAAAGTGCAACATTCCAGACAAAGACTATGATTGTTCCCCCATATACATGAAAAGATTGGGGGAGGATTTTGGAAAAGAGGGGCTTATTTGTTTTCCCTTTGGGAGACTAAATTTTAATAAAATTTAATTATGTATAATTTTTTGCAATAATTTTATACACTTAGATATAATATTTAGCTTTGATTTTTTTTTTTTTTTATTGTAAAAATTCTATTGATAGATTTTTTAAATTTTTAAAAAATTTTAATATTTTTATTTAACAATTTTTTCGCCGCTAATGAGCTTAGCTGTTTATGCGCCGATAATTTTAAATAATCAATCAACGTTTTCCTTCCACACACCGACCGAAACCCCCCCTAGATTTTTCTTCGGAAAATGGAAGGAACAATAAGGCAACCTCCGAAAAAACTGAGAATTTTGAGACAACCTTGGTAGTTGGGTGACTAGATCCCCTCCCAACGAAAATTGGAAGTTGCATTAACAAGACAAGAATCGTCACACAAGACTGATCAGGGCCCATGGGCAAAAGTGAAGCACTTTGTGAGGGTTGCCAAAAGCCCATTTGCGATCGCACATGAGGGAGAGAAAAAATAAGTTGAAGGGGAAACTTTGCCTTGGCCCTCATGGCATAGCCCCGGGGTATGCCCTGAGGGAGCCCGGCCCGTGCGACTAATGCCGACCACTCCCCGGTGTCAGCTGGTGCTAACTCGGTGAACCCAGTCCTTACCCGCCCTGGTGCCCAGCCACAGCATAACCTCCAGGTGACAGTTGCAACTCTTTGCGTGGGCGGAGCGCGAACCGCCCACCCCCGGATGGAGGCCGAACGGAGGTCGGGAGGATGGCAACATTCCAAAAACCCAAAGACGTAGTACTTTTCCCCCCATAACACTGAAAAATTTTGTGGGGAGGATTGGACATAGAGAGTTTATTAGTTTCTTTGGGAGACTAATATTTTCAAAAAATTTAATTATGCAAATGTTTATGCAATAATTTTATACACTTTTGAGCAAATATTTTTGCTTGATTTTTTTTCATTTTTTTATTATTTGTAAGATATTATTGATAGATTTTTAAAGTTTTTAAACATTTTAATATTTTTTATTTAACAAGGGATTTTCCACTAATGACCTTTGCTATTTATCGGCAGAAATTTTAAAAATCAAACAATCTGCCCCCCCTTTAGAGGGGGGAGGAGGGCTTTTCTCCTTTCCTGGTTAGGGAACCGGGAAACCCTTTTTTTTTCCCCTTTTTTCTTGGCCTTTGGGGAAAAGCTGGAAAGGTTCCAGAGTGGGGGAACACACATGTGGATTGTTTCCAGAGGGAATGGGTCGGGGGGGGATTGCGTAGGGTCGTCAGGGAGGAGAGCTTAGAATCTTTTGTAAAAATTGTAGGTACACCTAATTAAAAAATTGAAAATTCTTCAATTTCCTCACCCCCCCACCCCACCATTGGGAGTCCCAATGAGGGGGGGAAAGCTATAGTTTTGGGAAATTTTTTCAAAAAATCTTCCCAAAAAAACCAAAGGACCAAACGGGTTAATGAGGAAAAAAAATTATACGCAAGCCCACTATTACAAGTTATGGTTGGGGACAGTCGGGCGGGGGGGGGGGGGGGACCTTAGTGCCGCGGGGACTTGGAATTGTGTTCTGCTTGGGGGGGGACCCCTCGGCGGATAAATTTGACCCAAAAGCCGATGGACGTGGCCGGGGCGGCCCTTGGGATCAAGCCCAAAAACCGGTTTAAACCAGAAAAATAAAAGGGACCCATTGCTTGCACGTTGGCCAAGGCGCAGCGTGGGGCAGGCCTCAAAACCCCAGGGGGGGGGGACCTTTTTCCCTTGGTTTTCCTCCTGGGTAAATTATGGATTGCCCGCAACGGCAAAAAACAAAAAAAACCCCACACATTGGGGGGAGGTTTTTCTCCCCGTGTTGTCCAAGATGGAAAAAGAACCCAGGGGGGGTGGGTGCCACCATTTCCCCTCCATAGGGCTGGTTCACCAGGAAAGGCATTTTTTTTGTCTTTTTCATCCTTCCAACTGGTTGGAACCCCTCAGTTAGGGGTAGCCCCTTCTGGTCCGGGCTTCAAAACCCAGATTTTTCAATTGGGGGGGAACCCCCTCAAAAGGCCCCCCCGCGGCAAAGGCGGCTTTCCCTTTTAAGGGGGGGGAAAAGGGGGCCATGCCTTAGGTTTAAAGCCTTGGGTGGTACACTCCGGTGTGCACCCCGGCCACTTCTGTCGGGGGGGCCCCCCGCCCGGGGACGCTTGGCCGCACAACATAATGGGGGATCCGGGGGGGACCAGGCTGTTGTGAAAGGACCGCCATCTTGGGCCTGTGGGGGTTCCCCAAGGGCTTTTTTTGCCCTCACAAAAGCTTTAAAAATTTGTGGGGTTTGGCGGGCCTGCAAAAAAAAACCGTGAAATTTGGGTTTAAAAAAAAAAAACATCCGGACCCAAAGGGACAATGGAAAAAGTTCCTATAGTAAGGGCACAAAGTTTTTGGTCGCTCTCTTTTTCTTTACGGCTGGTGGGACGGTGAAAAAAAAAACTTGCAGGGGGCGGGTTTAAAGGGGTTTTTTAGTTCTTTCCTCTCCCCATGGATTTTGGTTTTTTTAGTGGGGCCGGTTGTTCCTTTTACTACTGCTAACTCGGATATATTCAAATGCATCTACTTTCAATTAAAACCATTTTCCAAATCAATAAAAAAACCACCACACACCACACATAATATTCATTTTAACCAATTTGTACGAATTCACACTTTCACATTTTTCATATTTTAAGAGTTTGAAAACATTGAAAAAATCATGGGGTTTTCTTATACAATGTAAAATTCTTTCTCATGAAAAACAAAAACATTTTTTACTTTCCTATGTTCATCAGTTACTTCGGGTGGTCACAAAACAAGCATAGAGGCCCATTTCCGCACACTCAATTGGGCCTGTCACAGCTAGTGATAGCTTTTGCTTATCACAACTTCTTTTTTTTCTTTAGACTCTAATAATTACTTGGAATCATAACCCTTAAATTAGTTTGTAATTTCTATATTACAAAAATAAGATTGCATTTGTTCTACAATGCCAATTAGTTTGATTTTAGTTTAAAAAGCATGCGATGAAGACATGCTGCTGTCTTCACAATTGGCTGCTAGTGATAGTTTCAGTAAATTACTGGCATGTCAAGACTTCCCCTGAATTTGTGTGATTTTTTTTTCGTCCGGGCAATTAATTGGAGGAATAGATGAAGGTTGTGTATGCACAGGCTCTGGCAGAGCGTGTGGTCTATTAACCTCCATGCGAGGTTGATAACCAAGAGACCGAGGGCTACACAAAAAGGACCGCCCCTGCTTGATGAGTCGTGGAAAACGGATGAGTTTCACCCGCGTCGGTCGGACAACTTTCTCGAGGAACGTGTTTTCGGTTTTCCCGTAACTGGACGAATTTTCTCTGGAATAAAGAAAGATAAATTTCCCCTGTTCTAACACGGAGTTTGCCTGGGCTGGAGAACTGACTCTGCTTGTGCTCCATCCCACCTCCTTGGGTGAAGGTAATAACCTTCTTTTCTTTGGAGTTGGCTCGCTCTCGCCACGTTCGAGAACAAACAGACAAAAATCGTTCTCCTCCCTAGAATTGCAAGACAAAAGAAAAGACATGTCCTTGGACATGGCTAAAATATAGAAAAACAAAACAGAGCTTCAAGATTCTGTATAAAACAATATTTTACAGTAAAGCTGCTCACCAAGGCATATACACATAAACCATACCCAAAACTCAGAAATTATTTATCAATGATAGTACTAAACAAGGACATATTTTCATTTTTACATTGAAAAGAATCATTGAGGCTAGAGGTTATAAAAAACTCAAAAATTACTTATCAAGGTTAGCAAGTTTCCTTTTTATGGCTACTCATTGTTGCTGGTATGCCCTTGCTTGGGGTGAAAAGCACTATATATCCCCTGTTTTTAAGGATAAATCTGAAATGCGAAGATCAACCTCGCCAGGGCTATACTCATGAGGGGAGCCCGGGTTGTGTTGACTAAAACCAACTCGCTAATGTGTGTCAGCTGGTGCTGACTCGACTGAGCTTAGTCCTTACTGCCGTGGTGCCCAGCCACAGCAGTAAATCTTAATTTATGCAAGCAATCAGAAATCGCACTTTTAAGCCCACAGAGTTCCCCAGAGTAGCAAGACAAATTTTTTGACGCTCAGAAAAAAAAAAAGTTAGTTATGCTACCCACCGTTAGGGATGATGGTGACTGTGCTGTTTTCAGTTTTATGAATTCCCAATACGATGGCGAAGAATTAAACAAATCGCTCAAAGTGCGATTTTATAATTTGGATTGAATAAATAAGCATTATATGGTTCCGGTCGTTCAAAATCATTTCGCAATGTAATATATTTGGTTGACCTAATTATTTCAAAGACGTAATATATACAAGAAAATTAGCAGAACTGTTACATTGTGAAATTCGTGATTTGCTCCTCTAGACCCCAACTAATGGTTTCTCCCTTTAAAAAGTCGTGAATTATATTTTTCACGATGTGGAGGACGCTTCTCGAAGCTTGTAAAGAAAGGGAAGGCGATGCTGGTTCAGGACTGAATGATCAAGAGAGCGAGGTTTTTTGAGCTAACTGTGCTAGAATAGGAAAAAAAAACGCAATTGAAATAAGGCTGGAAGCCGGCAATCGCAGCAGTGACGCCAGACATACATTTATATTGCTCTGTTTATATATCGACGATAGTTTTGTGAAATGACCCCATACCAGTGTGTTCCCGAAGATTTATTGTTGTCACGAATATTATATCCTATTTTTGTGTTGCATCAACCAGGGGCATGTTACCTGCATCTGTGTGGCAAATACATGAGTAAAGGAAGAAATAGTTTCCATATGTGCGTTTGTCTTCGCCCGCCCGAAAAAAGTCGCAAAATGTATCAATATTATAAACTAACTAATGTCAGCAACTTGTGATTATTAGCATTGCTTACAAATGCTTAAAAAAAAAATATCAATTTAAGTTACCCATGAAAATCTGAAGTGCTCATGTGTCTTAACCAATGCTGACATTGTCAGGGATATAAACACAATTCGCTAATGGTAATTTTCAGCACGTCCACGTAAATCATAGAAAAATGGCATGACAGAGAAAGGAGACCATCGTGCATCTGTTGTGACAGAGCTCTAGAAAAAGATGTTCCTAATTTGTCTAACATTACTATAGTCGGCAAATCCACACACCCCACACACACCACACACACCCCACAACACACACACACAAACCCCACCCACACACACACACACACACACACACACACAAAACCCACACAAAAAACACCACATATGGATGTGTGTGGTGTGTTTTGGTGTGTTTTGTGTGTGTGTGGTGTGTGTGTGATCGTTGAATGGCACCACTTATTCTCCAACTTTATAATTATTATTTTGCCTAGACTATAGCGAGAGGAAACAATTATGATATGATATTTAAACTTTATGTTAGGACCTAGTTGTATTCTGCCTTGATAGTTTTTTTGTTTTTTTTAATGACTTATGATACTTCTGAGAGTTATATATATAGTTTATGCTTTATATCAAGATCTGTACCATGAAGTAATATCTGTTTTTCTATTCCATTTCTATAACATATTATGGATATGTTCTGAGTTCCTGTTTATCTCACAGGCCTTTTCTCTACCTCTTCATCCCTATTTTTCATACTCATATTCCCTGTTATGATTATCTGCCTATTGATCTTACCTAGTCTGAATTAGCTTAGTGACAACTGGCTTTGTTTACATAAGCCAAGGCAAGCACAAGGGAACACTTGGACGCTTTCTCTGTCCCCTCGGATTGGTTGTTTTTCATGTTGAGTCTTGCTCTTTTGTTCTCCGAAGAGAGGGGGCCCTTAATGAAACTTTTATACGTATTTCTCATCAGAAGATGTCAGTACTTCTTGCCAAGGGAAAATTCCTAACAGGCAACATAATGTATCATAAGTACTTAAAAATTTGAAGAAAAAGGTCTGATTATACATCCCGCTTTGTGACTGTGATTCATGATGGGATAGTAGATTGAAAAAAGTTTCATTTCTTGTCCCCCAATGAAAAAAAAGGATCTGCTAACTGTAATGACACTAGGACACGAAGTAAGAATGAAAAATTTGTCTGTGACCACCCTTTGTATACCTCACTTACTAGGTCTTTATGCATATGTTTTCTTATGTATACCTCATTTAATTAGTCTTTACTTTGTAAGACAATTAGTACTTGTCCTTGGAGAGATCCACCAGATTGTAAAGCAATGCCATCCTTTAAGAATCCTCTGAACTGATAAAAGTGAAGATTGAGGAAAATTGAGAAAAAAGTCTGTACAGACAAAGGATTCAAGAAGGAAGACATAAGAAAGGACAGTTTATACTACACAAAAATTAGTGGAGAAGTGGACATCTGTGTCCCAATTAAGGTTTTTAGTTGTAAAAGTTTAATGATTTATAATTCAATATAAACAAGAAATGTAAGATTATCATTGTTTGATATTACCCTTCTCTCAGTTACCTCTAAGACTGAAATTAGATCATCAGTAACGCTCTTATGATTATTGTATCTTTATAGTGTGGGTTCATCAAGAGTATGACTTAGGTAATGATATTGTAGTTTTTATAGTGTGGGTTCATCAAGAGAAATGACTTAGGTAATGATACAGGAGAGCTCACAATTTGACATTAAATTTAATAGTGCCCCCCTCTAATAAAGCCCTAGTGGATTTCCCAGTAAAAAAAGGGAAATGGTGGATTGACCATAGAGAGAAGGAGTGGGCGCATACAATCGACATTCCATGACAAAGCGCCTACAGTACATAATCATTTGGGGATAACCTTGAAATTCTATCAAGACCCAAAGGGGAAATTCTCTGTAAGAATTTTCTTCTGAACACCTACTTTATTTTAATTTCTGTTAGCATTATTCTGCGTAGTAAAAGGAAACAACGAACCTGTATAGCTTTTTAGAATTCCTCTTTACTGAATAACAAATACACAGCCTTGTGTATGACAGGTACTACTACTAGAATTACGTTCACAGTTATATTTATAAAGTAATTAATGTCAAGATGATACAATATGTTTAAAGGATGCATAAATTCACATAAAAGGATTCATATAAAAAAAATTCCTTTCAATATATTTTTTTCTTCTTTATTCGTCTTCTATTTTTTTTTTTTTTTTCATTCCCTGCCACCTCAACTTTCTTCCCCCTTCGTGTTTACCTTGCCCCTTTCCTCACCGTCCTTTCTCTGATTCTCCCCCCGCCTTTCTCGCGGACATCACAATTACCAAGAGGTAGCCGTCCCCAGCGCCGTTGAGGAGGCGACGCGGGCGTGCTCCGAGAGATTTTGGGCAAGCACGAATGAAGCCATGAATAATAAACATCTGGAACAAAATTTATGCGGGCGATGCATTTCTTTCATGCTTTTCTCCTGTGATTGGATGCGCTGTGCTACATATTATCGTGAAAATGTTTGTAAATCCGACACTATTTTACGTATTAAATAGGTGTCACTTTGGAAATGTATTGTAACCCGTTCCATTCTCCATGCTGTAAAGAGGATTCATTATTTGAGTAACCTGTAGAGGATACGGACCAGCAACCCTAAACTGGTGGTTTTAATATTGTGTTTCATCTCCTATATCGCAATGGGAGAAAAAAAAACTAAATTTAAAACGCACGTAACATGGGAAATATTACGCAATATTGATCGCACATTTACAAGCAAGCCTTATCTTCCGCGCTGTGTTACTGCCCTTTTGAGTCTATTATCATACCAGCTGCTACAAGAATAATTAATTGAAGTTCATGATCAAAAAGCTAAACACAGGGTTTTAATATATGTTTCTTTTTTTTTAACAGTAGGTTCATGTCTGACCCGCCGTGGTCACAGCATGATACTTAATTGTAGTTTTCATGTTGTGATTTTGCTCTTGAGTGAGTACGTGGTAGGGTCCCCAGTTCCTTTCCACGGAGAGTGCCGGTGTTACCTTTTTAGGTAATCATTCTTCTCTATTTTATCCGGGGCTTGGGACCAGCACTGACTTGGGCTGGCTTGGCCACCCAGTGGCTAGGTGGGCCCAATCGAGTGAAGTTCCTTGCTCAAGGGAACAACGCCCGGCCGGTGACTCGACCCCTCGAACTCAGATTGCCGTCGTGACAGTGTTGGTTTCGACGCTCAACCATTCGGCCACCGCGGCCTCATATATATGTATTTTATTGTATATATATATATATATATATATATATATCAAAAATTTGTATAAAACATATAATATATATATGTATATATGTATATATATATATTAATATTATATATATAATATATATATATATATATTGGGGTGTGTGTGTGTGTGTGTGTGTGTGTGTGTGTTGTGTGTGTGTGTTGTGGTGTGTGTACGAGTTATCAATCCGTGGTGGTAACTCGTAAATTCCGTGAATTAATAGTATGAATTTTTTTCAGGGAAGTTCTGAAGAGTTACAACATAAAACTAACCCATCTATGACTGTGACTAAAGAACATTTATCAGCTGTTTAAAAAAATTGAACCATTTCTGTAAAAACTTACTTTTTCATTATTATAATTTTTGTCATTATCACAATCATTACTGTTGTTATTTTTATTATTATTATTATGATTATAATTATTATTTTATTTTCATCATTATTATTGACGTTATTATCATTAATAAATGATATTGTCATTATTCCTATCATCGTCATCATCATCATCATCATCATCATCAATCATCATCATCATCAAACATCATCATCATCATCAACATCATCAATCATTATCATCATCTATTATCATTGTTCATTGTTATTAGTATCATTACCATTATCATATCTTTATCATTATCGTTATCATGATTATTATCATCATCATCACCATCATTAAACATCATCATCAAACATCATCAAATTTCCATTATTCATTATTTTATTTTATTATTATTATTATTATTATATTTTTTATTATTATTATTATTCCTATTATTTACTATTATCATTAAATTTTTATTATTATTATTATTTATTATTTTTTATAATCATTATTATTATTATTTTGTTGTTGTTGTTGTTGTTTATAGTATCATTATTATTATTTTTATTTTTATTAATATTATTAATTATTATTATTATTATTATTATCATTATCATTATCATTATCATCATCATTATTATTATTATCATTATTATCATTACTACTACTACTGCTACTACAACAACTATTACTACTACTACTACTATTTTATCATCATCACCATTAGTATTATAACTACTGCTATTATTGGCATTGCTATTTCAAACAATATAATTATTGCTATTACTATTTCTATCATCATCATTATTATCGTTATTATTTCTATTATTATTATCATTATTGATATTGTAGTTATTATTATTATTATTATTATTATTATTATTATTATTTTTTATTTTATTATTATTATTTGTTGTTGTTTTTTGTTGTTGTTGTAATGTTATTTATCATATTATCATAGCCATGAATTATACTTCTTTTTAACTACTACAAGTATTCCTACTAGTGCTATTACCACTACCGTTGCTGCGGGCCGATGATGCTGTTGTTACTGCTACTACTATTACTATTTACCTAGCATTATACTTTCTGTAATTAACAACACTGTAACTACCGCACTAAAACAATGCGTGTAAAGTGATTAGCTTTAGAGTTCGTTTCTCATCACTGGTAAGAAGATTCCTTCAAATTACGCAAGATATTTTACTGAAATATAACAGAGCGAGAGAGAGCTTTGCCTGACGGCACCGCGCACTCACGGTTCCGGCTAAAAATCGTTTTTTATCTACATTGGACATAAAACTTTCCCTCTCGAAATGCGCGAACTCGAACCTTGGCACCTGAAGAGCTGATAGCAATTGGGCCCGAACATGGGCTGGTCCCGGGCACACTGGTAATTTGAGCTGTGGGAACATGGGCTGAGGAAGACCCTTTCAGGACTACAGGTACCATGGATACTGGTTGCCTGAGGTAATGGGGCTGCACACCATGGCTTTTTGAATATATTTGTGTGTGTGTGTGTTGTGGGGTGGGGTGTGTGTGTTGTGTGTGTGTTTGTGTGTGTGTTTTGTGTTTGTGTGTGTGGTGTGGTGTGTGTGTGTGTTTGCATGCGTGGGTGCCCCGCGTGTGTGTGGGGGTTCGTATATATTGGAATATATTTATATATTCATATGCCGTATATCATACAAATATAATAATCCATGTTCCTATTCAGTATTTTTATCTAATCTACATTTTTTGTCCACCTCCGAAAAAAGCAGAATGAAGTCTCAAAGGAAGACGCGCAAAAAGTGACCCTCAAGGGATAAAACCGTCTTTTATGAGTGAAATTTCCTTCATGAACCGTGGCCTTACACGTTACCACGACTTTTTGTGAATAATTTTAGAATAAAGCATAGTTTGATAACGGCCAGCAGACTTTCATGCAGTTGCAAAAGGAAATATTCTTTCGCCACACTGTGCACATTTGCATAATTCTCGGTCGTGATATGCATTTCTCTTGAAGAAGATTCAATTCGCGCCCCTTTTTTTGCAAGCCTAGTTTAAAGGTTTGTCCATATGTGCCGCTGTGAACACATAGGCAATAACACACACTTACTGACGCACATAAGAACACCACGCCCCACATTTTTCAGAGATAAAAAACTTAGGAAAGATTAATTTTGAATATTTTGCACATCTAAGAACTGGATATTATTTATCTACCTCCACTCCTCCCAAGGGGTGTTTAAACCCCAAATCTGTATGTATAAAATGTAGGAATATCCTTGACATAATGAGCATCGGACACCCCACACACACACCCACACCCCACACACACACAACCCACCAACACACACAAAATCCCACCTATATATACACACATGTTAAAATATTTGTCCGGGTTCTGTGTAACTGATCTGTGTACCTTTCTAAATTTTTTGAATGAGTGACAAGGGTGTTCCCTATTTGGTAATACCGTTATATGTTTTTACAGTAGATGATACGATAAACCTATGGATCATTGTTATTATCATTATCATCTGTAATATCTATGTTCTATTCCTGGAATACCGATGGGAAAAAGAGCAAAAGCAGCGCGCCCAGGGAAGTCGAAACCAAACAGGAAATCGAAAGCTACATTCATCAGTCCACTGAGGATACGAGTCAATACACAGACCCTTAAAGACAAATGCGTTAAAAAAAATTAAAGTGAATGGAAATTGGAAGCATCCACGAAGAATTTGATACATACTTTAGACCCCTCACTTGTATTAACAAAAACAGCATCACTGTTTCATTTCTATAAGGTAATAGTCCAAATGTAGTATTGGAATTGTATTGACCCGGCCCCCACGACAGACATTTTTACTGCTCAAGTCCCGGAACAACCAGATGCTGGAAAAGTGAATACACGAACAGGGTTTTGTGTATTCAAGATTTCCCAGATTCAGTCCCTTCTGTTAGTTCTATGAGACTGATGTTGTGCAAAACGATAGACAATGCCCTTTCATACTGGATTCATGCATCAGGACCAATGGGGGACATATAACAAGTACAATCAGTTTTATCCTTAAATACACACAAAAAAACACTTTTATCAATTGACACTCAAATT
>NW_023665424.1:0-2500 GCF_015228065.2 Penaeus monodon | reverse complement strand
TAGGAGTACACATTGACAGATTCCCAACCATTTGAGACCCATGTCGGCATATTCATAGAAAAGTAATAGGCGCGCCAATATATCTGAGCCATATAAAAAAAAATAAAATCCTCCTGAAATGAGAATTTCCGTTATACAAACTAGTTTTTTGATAATGGAGATTCTTGTCTCAGAAGGGATTTTATTGCCCAAACAAGAGGGTTCAACAAATAAAGGTCATATTAAAAAATTCAAATATTACAAACTTTGCTGTAAGAATAACACTTTTAAAACGCAAATAGATATAACCTCATTACTCCATATGTGAATAAACTATAATGACTAAATTTACAGTACAAATGTAAATATGATACTTGCATACTAATTGAGAAATTAGTAAATAGATAGTTAAATGAAACGAACAGACAAAGGAAAATTAGTAAATATGGAGATGAAAGAGACTGAATGAATAGGAAAACAGAATAGACTCTGAATGGCGTATAGCAACACCTCCTACACACTTTTCTTCTTTCTTTGAGTCAAAACAACACCACGTTATTTTGGAAGATTTTTTTTCTCGTTGCTTTGACAACCGATATGAATCTAAGTTTTTTTTCGAACTACATGCTACGCTCCTTCGAAAAAAAAACGCTCACCATTTTCACATTGTGTTTAGAAGACAGCACCGACTAGTTCCCCTGATGAATTTTCCTTCGTCCTAAAAAAGAAAGAAAGAAGAAAGATAGAAAAAAAAATTGTATGCACATACAAACACACGCGCGCATACACACAAGTGTGTATACTTATACATATGTATGTATAAGTATATATGTATATGGATCTGCACATTAATGGTGGCTTTTAATTTTGCAGAAATTTGAGTCGCAAGATTTCACGGCAAAGTTTCTGGAGCAGAAGGGCAGGACATGAGCAGCGGTGCAAGTCTTCTCACCTCTGTTCTGAAAGCTTTCGTTGCGTTTCCATATTGTAAACCTGCAGGATGTGCCTCGGCTGTCGATTTACACTGTTTTTCCCAACATCTCTGGCTGCTCTGTACAGGGGGGAGTGATTATGAATTAGCCAAGTGTGAAATGTGCGGTGCCATTGTCATTCTCTCTCTCTCTCTCTCTCTCTCTCTCTCTCTCTCTCTCTCTCTCTCTCTTTCTTTCTCTCTCTCTCTCTCCCTCTCTCTCTCTCTCTCTCTCTGTCTCTCTCTCTCTCTCTCTCTTTCTCTTCTTTCATTCTCCCTCTCTGTGTGTTTCGTTTTTCTCTCGCCTTCTTTCTGTCTGTCTGCTCTCTCTTCTTTCTGTATCTCTCTCTCTCTCTCTTTGTCTCTTTCTCTTTCTTTCTTTCTGTCTGTCTGTCTGTCTGTCTGTCTGTCTGTCAGTCTGCCTCTCTCTCTCTCTCTCTCTTCTCTATCTGTCTGTCTGTCTGTCTGTCTGTCTCTTCCTCTGCCTCTGTCTGTCTCTCTCTTCCTCTCTCTCTCTCTCTCTCTCTCTCTCTCTCTTTCTCTCTTTTATTTTTTCTTGTCTTCCTTTCTCTTTCTTCCTCCCCCCTCCTCTCTCTCTCTCTCTCTTTTCTCCTTTCTCTTTCTTTCTCCCCCCCTTCTCTCTCTCTCTTCCCCTTTTTCTTTCTCCTTCCCCTCCTCCCTTCTCTCTCCCTTCTCCCTATCTCTTTCATTTTTTTTCTTTCTGTCTCTACCTCTCTCTCTCTTTCTTTTTGTCTATCTGTCTGTCTGTCTGTGTGTCTGTGTGTCTGTCTGTCTGCTGTCTGTCTGTCTGTCTGTCTGTCGATCTCTCTCTCTTCTCTCTCTCCTCTCTTCTCCTCTCTCTCTCTCTCATCTCCTCTCTCTCTCTCTCTCTCTCTCTCTCTCTCTCTCTTTCTCTCTCTCACTCAATTTTTCAAGCGCGAATATGAGTTAAGAATGACCATGTATGTATGTATATGTGTATATGTATATGAATGTGCGTATGTATGTATCTGTGTACGTGCCTTCGTGCGTGTGTATGGCAGCGCTGCGCGTGCATCCTCGCTCAAAATACCCTGGCAGATACCAACCCGTGTCATCTCGCTGCAAGACGACGACCAAGGGAGGAGCTGCGTTTCCGGCTCAAGTGGCGCTTCGAGGGAACTGCGAAATTTGCTCATGCTGTCGATACGCTCATTGAGCGGCACTTCCACACGTTGCGTTGAGGCTGTGATAAAAAGACCTCAGATGTAGTTTAGTTGAGGGAATCAGGGACACAGAGAAAATTTAGTACAAATTGTATCTTTTTCGTATGTTATGGCTAACCGCCTGTACGAGCCATCACAGATCACAGGATTTTAATTCTTTCCTCTTTATTTTCCTATGGCGGTCATTATTATCTCTGATTTAAATATATTACTGTCCGTGGTCACTAGGGATGTTATTTGCACAGTCTAACATCACTGTCAATTTTTGTCGTCATTGTCAGAATTCTTTGATAAAAAAAAATTCTGAAGTCATGTGATCATCAAAAGTGACTCGCCTTGCGCTGGA